>NW_025047683.1:5147234-5217630 GCF_018831695.1 Puntigrus tetrazona | reverse complement strand
ATTTTTTCGTCAAACCTAAGTCCAACATCCAGGCGCATATTTCAGCTGATCTCAGCCGTGGTTAAGTGCGACTTTGGACGCTTTCTCTACCACTGACCCTGGGCCTCCTGGAGGAAATTCTTTCTGCTCAAAACCTAAGTCCAAACATCCAGGCGCATATTTCAGCCGATCTCGGCCGGGTTATGCGACTCCTTGACGCTTTCCCACTCGACCCTCACTGGCCCTGGGAGGAAATTTTTTTGCTTTAAAACCTAAGTCCAAACATCCAGGCGCATATTTCAGCCGACCTTTGCCGGGTTATGCGACTCGACGCCTCCCACTCGACTCCCGCCTCCTGGAGGAAATTTTTTCGTTTCAAAACCTAAGTCCAAACATCCAGGCGCATCATCCAGCCGATCTCAGCTGTTAAGTAGCGGATTTCTCGACGCTTCCCACTGGATTCTCCACCCTGAGGATTTTTGCTTCAAACCTGGTCTGGTGACATCCAGGCGCATATCAGCCGATCCCAGCCGGTTAAGTGCGATTTCTGGATAATTCCCACCACCCGGCCTCCTGAGGAATTTTTTGCTTTAAAACCTGGTTCAGACATCCAGGCGTATATTCTGCCGATCCCGCCGGTTATGCGACTCGACGCTTCCTACTCGACCCTCCACCCTGAGGCTTTTGCTGCCTAAAACCTAAGTCCAAACATCCAGGCGATATTTCAGTTTCTATCTCAGCCAAGTATGCCACTTCCCTGGATAACTCCCACTCGACCCCGCCTCCCTGGGAGGAATCTTGCTTTCAAAACCTAAGCCCAGAGCATCCAGGCTATATTTCAGCCGAATCGCCACAAGTAGTTCTCTACTCACGGAAGCCTCACTCACCCGCCACCCTCGGGAGGTAGCTTTTGCAGCTCAAAATCCTGTCCAGACATCCAGGCGCATCTCACAGCCGATCTCGGCCGCTGGCACCCACTACCGGGCGCTTTCCCACTCGACCTCCCGCCACCCCGGAGGTATTTTTTAAGTGTTCAAAACCTGTTCAGATATCCAGGCGTATCTCTCACAGCCGATCTCGCCGCGGAGCCCTCTACTTCACGGGCGCTTTTCCACTCACCCGCCACCTGGGAGGTATTTTTTAAAGCGTTTCAAAACCTAAGTCCAGACATCCAGGCGATCTCACAGCGACCCGCCGCAGTGAGCCCCACTTCACGGACGCCCACTCACCCCGCCACTCCCGGGAGGTATTTTTAAGCTGCCCAAAACCTAAGTTCAAACATCCAGGCGCATCTCACAGCCGATCTCGGCCGCATTAAGCTCCCACTTCACGGATGCTTTCCCGGAACACCTCGCCACCCCAGGCAGCTTTTTGCCAAGCCAAAACCTAAGTCCAGACATCCAGGCGATCTCTCACAGCCGATTCGCCGGCGTGCAGCCTGACTTCACGGCGCTCTTCCCACTGCGATTTTCGCCACCTCGGAGGGTATTTTTAAGCGCTTCAAAAACCTAAGTTCCAAACATCCAGGCGCATCTCACAGCCTATCATGCTGGGTTGTTTCACTTCTCGGACGCGCACTCACGGCAACCCCGGCGCTCATCTCCAGCTCATAGACATCCAGTTCTAAGCTCACGACCGATCTCTGGTATTACCCGGCGCTCTCTCGGCATCATCTGAAAGCCTCCCGTAGGATCTCGGTAACGAACACCGTTCTCCGCTCGTACCTGGGATTTCACTATTGCCGGGCTACCATCTCAGTACAACCAAGGCCTCTCTAAAAGCAACTGGGTAAAGCACTTCGTACTTTCATCACTTAGGTTTTGAGGGGTTTTTTCTTCCGGAGAGGGAGCTCGCCGCCTCCGCCCGACTTCGAAGTCAGCTCTCTCTCGGGCGCCCTCTCGCCTGCCTCGGTTCCTCCGCCACTGCCAACAAACTCTGGCTCACTTCTAGGGTTTCAGAGGCCTTTTTTCTTCCGAGAGGGAGCCTGCCGGGCTCCCGTCCGACCGTAGTCAGCCTCTCTCTCGGGCGGTGCCCTCCGCCGCTCCCGGCTCCTCCGCTCACTGGTACTTCTACTCGACTTCAGTTTTGGAGGGTTTTTTTTTCTTCCGGAGAGGGAGCCGCCGGCCTCTGGGCCCGACTGAAGTCAGCCTCTCTCAGCGCGCCCCCTCTCCGCTGCTCCTCGGCTCCTCTCCGCTACTGGTAATTCTCATCGACTTAGGTTTTGAGGGGTTTTTTCTTCCGGAGAGGGGAGCTCACTGCTCCCCTGCCCTGACCGGACCGCTCTCGCCCGGCCCGACTTGCCTCTCCGCTCGGCTACTCTTCCTGGTCCCACTGGGTACTCCCGCCGGCGAGGAGGGGTGGCACAGCCCGAGGCCGCCCGGCCGGGCCTCCTCCTCGGACTGACAAAAAAGATTGATCTAGGGATGATTTTCTAATGGATCGCAGCGAAGTGAGCCGGCTCTGCCACTTTACGCAAACTCCTGACCTAGAATCAGGGTCGTTCATGCAGCTCATTTTGCACTACATTTCTACAAACTCGGTGTTTTTGGTCTGAAGCGGGGGCGGCGCTCGCTCGGGCCGCACTCGGGTCCAGTCTCGTGACGGTTCTTCTCACTCGCGCCCGGAGGGCTGGGATGCCATCTCGTGGCTAAATCAAGTACCGCGCGCAACGGTATCGCTGCCTCTAGGGCGGGATTCTGACTTCAGAGGCGTTCAGTCATAATCTCGCGCAGGATGTAGCGCCGCACCAGTGGCTTCTCAGCCAAGCACACGCACTCCAAATGTCTGAAATCTCCGCGCTCCTCTTATCGAGGCAGGATTACCATTGCAACGACGCTTGTATCAGTAGGGCAAAATTCAACCTGTCTCACGACGGCTCCAAACCTCCAGCCTACGTTCCCTATTAGTGGGTGAACAATCCACGCTTGGTGAATTTATCACAATGATAGGAAGAGCCGACATCGGTTGATCAAAAGCGACGCCGCTTATGAACGCTTTGGCCGCCATGGTGCAGTTATCCTGGGTAACTTTTCTGACACTCTCCCGCTTAAAACCCAAAAGCCAGAAGGGATCGTGGAGGCCCCGCTTTCACTAGTCCGCACTCATACAGGCACCAAGATCAAGCTTGAAGCTTTGCCCTTCGTTCAAGGGGAGGTTTCTGTCTCTCCTGAGCCCGCCTTAGACACCTGGTACTGCACGCTTGACAGGTGTACTACCCAGTCAAACTTCCCACCTGCCACTGTCCCAGGAGTGAGGTCGCACTGGGGCATGGTGAGCGGCGCCCGGGCTTGGACTCAGAGCTTGAGGCCCGCTCGCGCTCCCTGCCTCCTCACCGGCCAAGTGAGGGAACGATAAGAGTAGTGGTATTTCAACTTCGGCGCCTGGGTCGGGCGGGCCTCCCACTTATTCTACACCCTCATGTCTCTTCACAGTGCCAGACTAGAGTCAAGCCTCAACCAGGGCCTCTTTCCCGCTTGATTCTGCCAAGCCTGTTCCTCTTGGCTGTGGTTTCCCATGGATAGCAGTGTAGACAGGAATTGCTTCATCTATCTAGCATGCTGGCCACTAATTAGATGACGAGCATTTGGCTACCGCAAGAGAGTCGGTAGTTACTCCCGCCGCTTACCCAAGGGGCCTGCTGAATTTCTACTTTGATATCTAGGAGCATCAGCAGAAACTGGCACGCGCGGGTCACTCCACAAGGGCCTTCGCGATGCTTTGTTTTACCTAAAATAGCTGATTCCTGTCCGCACTCACTCCTAAGCTGCTTGCTTTGGCGTTGCCGGTGCTCCGCGCTGGAGCGCGTTACGCTCGACGCGCTGCCCGCCTGGACCCTCGGGGACGGGGGCGGACGCGACGCGCCGGCGCGCTGGAGTCCTGACACGCGCCAGTAGCTGGAGTGATCCGCGAAGGGGCCCGCACACGCCAGAGTCGCCAGCCGCGCACCGCCAGGCGAGCGCCCCTGCCTGCCCCCAGCCTGCGCACGCCATTGTCCTGGGACTTCGCGGAGCTCCCACTCACCTCTCGACCTGTCTCTTTCACGGCCTGCTCCCGAGCCGTTTCGACCTTTCCCGGACCTGCCGGTGGTGGGGGAGGACGGACGGATTTGACGGGAGCGGGGCGGACGGAGGAAGGAGATTGTGACGCTGGACCCGGCGCCAATGCCGCTGAAACGGAACGGAAGGGGCGCCAAGCGGCGTCAGCTCCCAGCCGCAGGGGCGCTGGTCCCAGCCCCGCCTGCACCAGCCCGACCGGCCCAGCCCTTAGAGCCAATCCTCCTTATCCCGGTTGGCTTGATCTGACTTGCCGACTTCCCTTACGCTGCCTTGATCTAACATGCCAGAGGCATGTCTACCTGGAGACCTGCGCTGCGGATATGGGTACGTACCCGGGCGCGGTGACTTGGCACCTTCTCCTCTGATTTCAAGGGCCGCATTTAGGGCTGACCGGACGCCGAAACGCGCGCTTTCCAGGGCGTGGGCCTCATTCTCGGGCGAATCCCATTCCTTAGTGCCCGGCCCTTCAAGGTGCAGTGAGAACTCTTCCCGGGCCCCGCCAGCTCCGTTCGCTTATGTTATCAGCACTCGGCCTTCTCGCGCCCGCCTCCGCTGCACTCCGGGTTCTGGGATCTGAACCAGACTCCTTTCGATCGGGTGGGCTACTGGAGGCCATCGCCCTCTCTTCCGAACAACGGCGCTCGCCCCATCCCTTTAGGGACTGACTGGACCGGCGTTCCAAATTGGGTTGTTCACATGGAACCCTTCTCCACTTCGGCCTTCAAAGCTCTTGCGTTTGAATATTTGCTATTACCACTCAAGATCTGCACTCCACGGGCGGCTCCCACTCCGCGCCTCCGCGCTCTAGGCTTCCAACGTCACCGGCGCCCTCCTACGCGCCGAGGCGATCTCTCTGTCTCGAGCATAACTGCGGCCGTGGCCAGCCATTGTCGGGTATGGGCCCGATCAGTTCCAGCGCCATCCATTTTCAGGCCGAGGTTGATTCGGCAGGTGAGCAGCCACACACTCCTTAGCTTGATTCCACTTCCATGGCCACTGGGCCTGCTGTCTATGGTATCAACCAACACCTTTCTCGTGGCCTGAGCTGAGCGTCGGTATCGCGCTCTTAACTCGCGCTCGGGTTCATCCCCGCAGCGCCAGTTCTGCAGGCTACCAAAAGTGGCCCTACTTGGCTGTCTCGGTGATTCCACGCCTGAGGCTCCAGGCCAGCGAGCCGGGGCTTTCTCACCATTTAAAGTTTGAGAATAGGGTGAGACTGCTTCTGCCCCAAGGCCTCTTGTCATTCAGCCATACCGGATAAACTTGTTCAAAGTAGTGAGCGCCAGCCATCCTGAGGGAAATCTCGAGGGAACCAGCTACCAGATGGTTCGGATTAGCCTTTCGCCCTATACCCAGGTCGGACGCATCGATCAGCACATTAGGACCACCACGGCCTCCACCAGAGCGCTCTCCTGGCTTCATTTCTGCTTCAGGCATAGTTCATCACCTTTCGGGTACTATCGCGCTTGCTCCACTCTGCCCAGCAGTGCAGGGTCAGGATGTGTCGGGTGGCTGCGCCGCCAAGCGGGGGGATTCACAACAGCGCCGGCGGGCGCCGGGCCTTCACCCCATTGCGCCCGGGGCTCGGTGAGACACTTTTGACTCGCGCGCTGCTAGACTCCCGGGTCCGTGGTTTCAAGACGCAATGGGTGGGTGTCGACCACACCGCGACTCCGAGCGCGACGGTAATGAGGGTCGGATTCCCGCCTCTGGCGGCGTTGGGCGTTGGTCGGACGGGACTGGAGGAGCAGTCCGTCCCGCCGACGCACGCCGCCGCTGGGACGGGGCCCTGCCAGCCTCCCGCTGCCGGGCAGGAGAGAAGGCGCGAGGACACTTCCGCGCCTGGGCAAGCGGCAGGTCGGAGCGCGGGCCGTAAAGCCGGGCGTCTCCGGCCTGAGGGAGCGCCGTCACCTTCGGCCCCGCCCTTCCTGGCTGCAACTGGAGCCGTCGCGTGCATCGCCGAAGTTAGCGCAACTGACGGGCGTCGCAGCGCCCGATGGGCGGCGCTCTCTCGTCGGCGGGATCCATGCACCTACCGGCTGCCGCCGCTCACTGAGTTGAATCCTCCGGCAGACTGCGGCGGACGCACCTGCTTACCTCCTGCAGCTGCCTCCCATGCCTGCTGAACTCTCTCTCTTCAAAGTTCTTTCAACTTTCCCTCACGGTACTTTATTTCGACTCATCGTCCGTACGGGCATTTAGCCCTTAGATGGAGTTTACCACCCGCTTAGTACTGTAGCCCAAGCAACCCGACTCGGAAGAAACCGCGATCTTCGGCGGGAGGGGGCTCGCTATCATTCTTCACAATCGGCCCACGGGCTAAGCCTCCATCAGAAGGATTCAGCCCCTCACCCGCCGCCGAGAGAGAACGGCCTCTGTGGACGCTACATGTCCCCGCGCGCCGTGGGCCCGGGCGGATTCGGCGCTGGGCTCTTCTCTCGCCGCACTACTGAGGGAATTTAGTTGGGCCTTTCCTCCGCTTTAGTAATATGCTTACCCAGCGGGTCGCCCTGCCTGATCTGAGGTCGCGGTCGATATGGGTTAGGGAGCGGCCGCCGCGGCCGTTGCTGCGGGCTGGCCTGAACAGGTTCTGCTCGTCGCGCCGGGCAGGGCGCCAGGGGGCGTAGAGACGGAGCGTTAACCTCGCGCATACGGACACGGAGCGCTCCGAAGCGGAGGGAGCCGGGGTCCACGCCGGCGGCGACGGAGGTGGCAGACACCCACCGACCAGCCGCTGGAGAGGAGGACGCCGCCGTCCCAGACGCCTGGGGGACGCTGACTTCGTGGTGGGAGGGGGAAGCCGAGGGAAGCGACTCCCGCCGAGGAGCGCGGCGCGCCCGTGATGTCTGCACTTTGGGGAGACGGAGGGCGCGGAAGCCCCGCGGACGCTTCCAGCCGCCGGGACCTGAGGTCCCGATCGATGGGAAAAGCGACCTTTCAGAGGCGAGGCGTGGCCCTGGACGGACCTGGGGCCGTGCGCGTGCGTCTGGCGTGTCGAAGTGATCGACGTCCTGTAATTACCATTATCTTTGCGCTGCCAGCTGGCTGCCTTCATCGACGCACGCAGCCGAGTGATCCACCACTAAGAGCCGACCACGTCGGAGCTTAGCGCCCGAGGCGAAAATGTAACTGCACAGGCCTGTGTGGCCATAAAAATACAAAGGGCAACGCTCTCTGACGGGCTCCCCTCGGCGAGGGGACTTCGAACTCACGGTCCCGGGCGCCTGCTGGGTACCCGCTGGGGCTGGCAAAGCAAAGTCTTCAGAGGCTTCAGGACCTCGGCCCCCACCCCGGCACAAGGGGGGGCGCCGCGGTAGGTGTAAACAAGCCTGCTCGCAGCGAGGTGCGTCAAGCCTCCCAGGGGAACGGCGTCTCCTTCTCATGATCCTCTTCCGCTCGCCTTTAGGTTTTAAAGCGCGGTTCTTTTTGCCGTCTTGGGCGTTTGGCTGTAGACCTCTCGGCCACGCTGCTGGAACATGGGGAGAAGCAGGGATGGAGGCTTTTACTCCCTGACGGGCGCCCTCCTCTTCGCGGGAGGACTTGAACCCACGGTCCTGGAGGCCGTGGCGGGACACTCTAGGGTCCGCTGCCCGCCCCAGCCGCTGGAAAGCAGGGGCTCACGCGAGCAGCGAGACAGTCAAGTTCTCTCGATCTCTCTCTCTCTCCGCCTTAGGTTTTCAGTGCACTTTGCCGCTTTAGTTTTGCAGCGCGGTAGACCTCTCTGGCCACGCCGCTGGATCATAGAGTAAAATAGGATAGAGGTTTTTTTACTCCCTGACGGGCGCCCTCCTCACAAAGGGAGGAGACTTTGAACCCACGGTCCCGGAGGCTGCGCGGGTACTGCGCCAAGGGCTCTGCCTCGGCCCCGCCGCTGGAAAAGCAGGGGCCTCATTGCAGGTGCAGCGACAGTCAAGTTCTCTCTGATCTCTCTCTCTCTCTCCGCCCCAGGTTTTTTGTGCGTTCTGCTGCCGTTTTGCCTTTGAGCGGCAGACCTCTCGGCCACGGCCGCGTTGGACTGGGGAGCAAATAGGATAGAGGTTTTTTTACCTCCGGACGGGCGCCTCCTTCGCGGAGGAGACTGAACCCACGGTCCCGAGGCCGCAAGTGGTACCCTGCCTAGGCCTCCGGCCTCGGCCCCGCCGCCTGGAAAGCAGGGGCCTCCGCCAGAGCAGCCGAGACAGCCGCGGGCGCCGCGGAGTTGCCCAAGCCTCCGCGAGGTGCGCGCTGAGCTTCCCAGGGGAACGTAGCGCCTTCTCGCCGATCTCTCTCCGCTCTTCGCCTTAGGTTTTGTGCGTGTTCTGCCGCCTGGGTTTTTGGCGCAGACCTCCCGGGCCACGCCGCTTGGACTCATAGGAGTAAAATAGGATAGAGGTTTTTTACTCCCGGACGGCGCGCTCCTTCACGCGGAGGAGACTTTGAACCCACGGTCCCGGAGGCTGCAGCGGGTATTCGCCACAGGGGTCTCTCGCTCAGCCCCGCCGCTGGAAAGCGGGGCCGCCGAGTGGTGCGAGGTCAAGTTCCCTTTTTCTTATCGCGCCTCCGCGCTTTTCGCTGGGTGCCCGAGGAGAGAGGCCGCGCTGGGAGCCGCTCGGCCTTCGCGCACCGCACGGAGCTTGAGACGGGGGGGAGGTGGCTCAGGCCTTCGCCCGGGCGGAGCCTCGCGGATCGGGCCGGGCCGAGCACGATCCTTCCGCAGGCTCACCTACGGAAACCTTGTTACGAGATTTCTTACTTCCTCTAGATAGCTGGTTTGATCGCTCTCGGCGCTCTCCGCGCAGAGCTCCGCAGGGCTGGCGCGGGCCGGGTCCGAGACCTCACTAAACCATCCAATCGTAGTAGCGACGTGGCGTGTGTAAACAAAGTGGGCAGTGACTTAATCAACGAGCTGAGCGACTCCGCGCTTTACTGGGAATTCTCGTTGATGGGTGCAGTCTCAACTCTCAGTCCTGGACACGAGCGGGTTCAGCTGGAGCACCCGCGCCTCTCGGCGCAGGGTGGTGATACACGCTGATCCGCCCCACGTGGCGCGCCAGCCCCAGACATCTTAAGGACACTGCTGGTGCATCACTGACCTATTGCTCCATCTCGCGTGGCTGAACGCCTACTTGTCCTCTGTTTGATTGACGCACCCATGGTCAGCGCCACTCATTTAGCAAGCCGGGAGTCTCTGCTCGCTATCGGAATGAAATCCAGACAAATTCGTCCCACTAACTAAGAACGGCCATGCACTACCACCCATAGGAATGAGAAAGAGCTATCAATCTGTCAACTCTTCTCCGTGTCCTGGGCCGGGTGAGGCTTTCGTGTGTTGAGTCAATTAAGCCGCAGGCCTCCACTCCTGGTGGTGCCTCTTCCGCCAATTCCTTTGCTCAGCTTGCAACCATACTCCCCGGAACCTAAAGACTCGTGGAGCCTTCTCGCACGCCGCCCGCGGGTCATGCGGGGCCAACGCTACCGGATCGCTGGTCGGTATCGCTTTACGGTCGGAACTACGACGGTATCTGATCGCCTTCGAACTCCGATTTTCGTTCTTGATTAATGGAAAGACATTCTTGGCAAATGTTTTCGCCGGCCCGCCTTGCGGTGCCGGGTCCAAGAATTTCACCCTAGCGGCGAATATGCATGCCCCGCCGCCCTCTGATCATGGCGGTGGTTCCAGAAACCCACAAAATAGAACCGAGTCTCATTCTCACTATTCCTAGCTGCGTGTATTCATGAATAGCTACGCCTGCTTTGAACACTTCTAATTTTTTTCAGCAAACGCTTTGGCCCTCGGATCGACAATTTCGCGCCAAGGGGTATCCGGGGCGCTTTAGGGACTTGACGGGCGTGTGGTTCGCCTCGGCGGACTTTCGCCAGCCAGATCCTAGATCCAAATCTACGCAGCTTTTAACTGCAGCACTTATTATACGCTTATTGGAGTTGGAATTACCGCGTTGCTGGTACTAGATTTGCCTCCAATGGGTCCGCCATGTGTTTATATATTACTATTCCAATTACAGGGCCTCAAAGAGACCTGTATTGTTATTTTCTCAATACCTCTTCCGAGTCGGAAATGGGCACGGCGCCGCCTCGCTGCCTTCCTGATGTGGTAGCCGCTCAGGCTCCTCTCCGAATCGAACCCCTGATTCCCTCACACCGTGGGTCAGCCAGTGGTGAGGGGCGCCTGGATGTACCATCAAAGTTGATAGGGCAGACACTGAATGAATCGTCGCCACTGCGTGAAGGGGCGCAGCGATCGCCCGAGGTTATCGAGAGTCACCAAAGGTACCGGGTCCGAGGATTTGATCCCGGGGCCTGGATGGGTTTTTGATCTGATAAATGCACGTTGCCTCAGCCTCCCGCCGCGCGGAGAGTGCGTCAGTTCGGCCGTGGCGCTGCTCTGTATGTATTATTTCGGAATTGCTACAGCATTCAAGTACCGGGTATTAGCGATTGGGGCGACTATAATTGACGGTATCGAGCCATTCGCAGTTCTCACTCGTACCGCCGTGGTGCACTTAGACCTGCATGGCTTAATCTCGAGATGAGTGGTGCCATTGCAGGATCAACCAGGTAACCCCTGTGGTCGAGGGATCAACCGACGCCAAGCGTATTTTTGCTTACACACGGGTCTCAGTCCACTTGGAGGAGGCCCGCAGACTCCGCGCTTGACCTTCGGCCAAGACCGCCGCCGGCAGGGCGACGCGCTGCTCGACCTTTCTTCCGGCGCGGGCCTTCGCTGTGGGTGGCCGCTGGGATCGCGCCGACGCCGCCAGGCGTGCTTCTGGGACGGGGGGTACGCACGCTGGCGTCGACGTTGTCGCCGCGGTTTCTGCCTCTACCCGCCGCAGACGGACTCTGCGCCTGACCGCCGCTCAGGCTCCCTCCGGCGGCCCGCGCCTCGGCGCTTGAGGGGGCCTGTCGCACGCACGCCCAAACCACCCGCGGCGGTGTCAAAGCCCACCAGAACCCATTGCGGACGCCGCGCGCTCTGCCAGGCACTCCTGAGCCGGCATACACAGCTGGGCTGGCCGGTGGGGTCTCAGGGCTGAGGGCGCAGCCGCGCCCACCGACACGCCGGGCCGAGGGGACGCCCGCCTGGCCGAACGCCCTCTCTCGCGCGCGTCCGTGTCCGCAGGTGAAGCGCTCAGCCTCCCGCCCGGTTTGTGTAGGAAAGATTATGCGTCGAAAACCTAAGTCGATATTATGGACTTAGCCGCTTTTTCACTTCTTTTTCACCTCAGAGACTAAGTCCACAAAAACACGCGTTCACCACCGTCGTACCCAGCGTGTAAAGCGTTCGGTGTAAAACGGCCAAATTTCCAGGTCGCGAAAATTTGAATTGGCGCCCGGAGGAGGCCTCTCTGTCACCGACTGAGCCTGAGGGCGTCGGAGCCTCGGAGGGTGGATGGAAAATTTTCGGATCAAAATCATCCGTGGCGCTTGATCCACTTCTAACAGTCCGTAATGCGCCTTCGAAACGAAATCCCACTCAGGCGCTTCACTCCACCTGGACGGAATTTTTTTCGTTCAAACCCAAGTCTAAATATCCAGCGCGCTTCATCCGACCGATCAAGCCCACTTCGCGCCCGGACGCTCCTACTCGACTCGCCCTGGAGGAATTTTTTTCGTTCAAAACCTGAGTCCAAACATCCAGGCGCCTACTCCGACCGGACGAAATCCGGTTGGCGCGCCTTCGACGCTTTCCTACTCGACGCCATTCTGGAGGTAATTTTTTCGTTTAAAATCGAGTCTGTAAAACATCCAGGCGCCTATCCGACCGACGAACCGGGTTAAGTGCGCCTTCCGACGCTTTCCCCACTCGACTTCGCCTGGCCCTGGAGGGAAATTTTTTTCGTTTCCAAAACCTAAGTCTAAACATCCAGGCGCTTCATCCGACCGACGAAGTCCGGGGTTAAGTGCGCCTTCCCCGACGCTTTCCACATCGGACTTCGCCGGCCGGCCTGGGAGGAAATTTTTTTTCGCTCAAAACCTGGTCCAAACATCCAGGCGCTTTCATCCGACCGCATCGAGTCCGTTATGCGCTTTCCCGGACGCTTTCTCCTACTCGGACTCCCGCCGCCCTGGAGGAAATTTTTTTGGCGCTTCAAAACCTAAGTCTAAACATCCAGGCGCTTCATCCGACCGACCGAAACTGGGTTAAGTGCGCCTTCCTGACGCTTTTCCCACTCAATTTCGCCGCCCTGGAGAAATTTTTTTGCGTTCAAAACTTAAGTCCAAACATCCAGGCGCTTTCATCCGACCGACCGAGTCCGGCTGCGCGCCTTCCCGGACGCTTCTACCCTGACTTTTTTTATGCCGTCCTGGAGGGAAATTTTGGCAGGCGCTTCAAAAATGCGCTTCAAAACTGAAGTCCAAACATCCAGGCGCTTCATCCACTTCTGACGAGTCCGGTTATGCGCTTCCCGGACGCTTCCCACTCGGACTCTCGCCAGGCCTTGAGGAAATTTTTTTGCTTTCAAAACCTAAGTCCAGACATCCAGGGCGCTTTCATCCAGCCGACCCCGGCCGGGTTATGCATACTTCTCTGACGCTTCCCACTCGGACCCGGTCCCTGGAGGGAAATTTTTTTCGCTTCAAAACCTAAGTTCAAACATCCAGGCGATATTTCATTGCGATTTCCATCGGCCGGGTTATGCGATCTCCTGACGCTTTCCCCACTCGGACTTCGCCACCCTGGAGGAAATTTTTGCTTTCAAACCTAAGTCCAAACATCCAGGCGATATTTCAGATTGGCCGATCTCGGCCGGTTAAGTGCTACTTCCTGACGCTCCCCACTCGACTCCGCCACCCTGGGAGGAAATTTTTTTGCTTTCAAAACCTAAGTCCAAACATCCAGGCGCATATTTCAGACGATCTCGGCCGGGCTATGCGACTTCCCGACGCTCCCACTCGAACCTTCGCCACCCTGGAGGATTTTTTGCTTTCAAAACCTAAGTCCAAACATCCAGGCGTGCTATTTCAGCCGATCTCGCCGGGTTATGCGACTTCTCGGACGCTTTTCACTGCGACCCTCCACCCTGGAGGTATTTTTGCTGCTCAAAACCTAAGTCCAGACATCCAGGCGCATATTTCAGATTTCCATCTCGCCGGGTTAAGTGCGACTTCCCCGACGCTTTCCCACTCCAACTTCCGCCACTTTGGAGGATTTTTTTTGCTTTCAAAACCTAAGTCCAAACATCCAGGCATATTTCAGACGATCTCCGCCGGGTTATGCGACTCTCCCGACGCTTCCCACTCACCCCGCCACCTGGAGGATTTTTTTGCTTTCAAAACCTGTCCAGACATCCAGGCGCGCATATTTCAGCCGATCTCGGCCGGGTTATGCGACTTTCGGACGCTTTCCCACTCGACTCTCCACCCTGGAGTGTATTTTTGCTGCTCAAAACCTAAGTCCAGACATCCAGGCGATATTTCAGATTTCCATCTCGGCCGGTTGTTGCGACTTCCCGGACGCTTTCCCACTCGACCCCGCCACCCTGAGGATTTTTTTTTGCTTTCAAAACCTAAGTCCAAACATCCAGGCGATATTTCAGCCGAGCCTATCTCGCCGGGTTAAGCAAGTACTTCGGACGCTTTCCACTCGACCTCCACCCTGGAGGATTTTTTGCCGCTCAAAACCCACGCCCAGACATCCAGGCGCTGCAGCCGAGCCAACGGCGCCGGGTTAAGAGCTTACTCGGACACACACATTTACTAACCCCGGTGTCTGGATTTCAATTTTCCAGCGGGCCTGGGCTCACATTAACCTCAACGCAGTAAGTCACTTTTAATGGGCATCGCTTTATTTCATTCTCGCCTGATGAATGTTTACAAAGGGCCTGCGCCTCACAGACTAACTCCTACACACTAACACCTTTATTGGGCATAATTTTTTCTATAAAGGCCCTGGATGAATGTTTTCTCTATAAGGCCTGCGCCACAGACTAACCCCATCACAATAATACTTATGTGGGCATGATTTTATTCTATAAAGGCCCTGATGAATGTTTTCTATAAGGCCTGCGCCACAGACTAACCCCATCACACACAATAATTTATTTGGGCACTGATTTTATTTAAAAAAGGCCCTGATGAATGTTTTCTGCAAAGGCCTGCGCTTACAGACTAACCTGACACAGTAGCGCTCTTTATTGGGCATGATTTTATTTAGATAAAGGCCCTGGAGGAATGTTTTCATAAGGCCTGCACTCACAGACTAACCCCACATAACAACACTTATTTGGGCATGATTTTATTCTATAAAGGCCCTGGATGAATGCTTTATAAGGCCTGCGCCACAGACTAACCCTTATATCACAATAACACTTATTTGGGCATGATTTTATTTAATAAAGGCCCTGGATGAATGTTTTCTATAAGGCCTGCGCCACAGACTAAATCCCATCACAATAACACTTATTTGGGCATGAGGATATTATTTAATAAAGGCCCTGATGAATGTTTCATGCAAAGGCCCAGGCCTGGGCAGACTAACTCCTACACAGTAACACCTTATTGGGCATGATTTTATTTACAGAGACTCCTGATGAATGTTTTCTATAAGGCCTGCGTCACAGACTAACCCTATCACAATAACACTTATTTGGGCATGATTTTATTTAATAAAGGCCTCTGATGAATAAGCTTCTATAAGGCTATGCTACAGACTAAATTTCTAATTTAATAATTCTAATTTTAATTTTAATTTAGTTTTAATTTAATTTTAATTTTAATTTTATTTTAATTTTAATTAATTTTAATTTTAATTTTAATTTTAATTTTAGTTTTAATTTAATTTTAATTTTAATTTTAGTTTTAATTTTAATTTAAATTTTAATTTAATTTTAATTTTAGTTTTAATTTTAATTTTAATTTAATTTTAATTTTAATTTGTAATTTTAATTTGATATGATAGATTTATTAGAAGGTTTGTGGAGAAGCTTATATAGGGCCTGGGGCTTGTAGACTAACCCCTACTGCTAATAGCACTTTATTTGGGCACATGTTTTGTTCTAATAAAGGCCCTGATTGAATGTTTTCTATAAGGCCTGCGCTACAGACTAACCCTATGCTACAGTAACGCTTCATTGGGCATGATTTTATTTATTAAAGGCCCTGAATAATGTTTATAAGGCTCATGCCACAGACTAACCTTGACATAGGTAACTTTTTGTATGGGCATGATTTACTTAATAAAGGCCCTGGAAAAAATGTTTTCTATAAGGCCTGCGCCACAGACTAACCTGACACAGTAACGCTTTTTATTGGGCATGATTTTATTTAATAAAGGCCCTGAAAAAAATGTTTTCTATAAGGCCTGCGCTACAGACTAACCTGGAGACAGTAACGCTTCATTGGGTAATATGATTTTATTTAATAAAGGCCCTGGAATAATGTTTTCTAAAGGCCTGGCGCCACAGACTAACCCTGACACAGTAACTCTCTTGTTGGGTATGATTTTACTTAATAAAGGCCTCTGAAAAATGTTTTTATAAGGCCTGCGTCACAGACTAACCTTTACACAGTAACGCTTTATTGGGCATGATTTATTTAACAAAGGCCCTGGAAAAAATGGTTTTATAAGGCCTGCGCTACAGACTAACCCGACATAGTAACGCTCATTGGGCATGGATTTTATTTAATAAAGGCCTCTGATGATAGTTTTCTTTAAGGCCTGCGCTACAGACTAACCCACATTAACGCTTTATTGGGCATGATTGTATTTAATAAAGGCCCTGATGAATGTTTTCTATAAGGCCTGCGCCTACAGACTAACTCTGATCACAGTAACTCTTCATTGGGCATGATTTTATTTAATAAAGGCCTCTTGAAGAATGTTTTGTATAAGGCCTGCCTCACAGACTAACCTGGACAGTAACTCTTTATTGGGCGGATTTCCATTTAATAAAGGCCCTGAAAAATGTTTTCTATAAGGCTCTGCGCCACAGACTGACTCTAAGTAACAGTAACTCTTATTGGGCAAGGATTTTATTTAATAAGGCCCTCGATGAATGTTTCTTGGTAAGGCCTGCGCCACTGACTAACCCTGCATAATACACTTATGGGCATGATTTTATTTAATTAAGGCCCTGGATGACAGTTTTCTTAAGGCCTACCTCAAGACTAACCTTTCACATTGGTAACTCCTTATTGGGCGTGATTTTATTTAATAAAGGCCCTGGAAAAAATGTTTTTCTATAAGGCTCTGCGCCACAGACTAACCTCCGACACAGTAACGCTTTATTGGGCATGATTTTATTTAATAAAGGCCTCACGAATGTTTTTCTATAAGGCCTGCGCCACAGACTAACCTGACACAGTAAGTAACTTTATTGGGCGTGATTTTATTTAATAAAGGCCCTGGAAAATGTTTTCTATAAGGCCTGCGCCACAGACTGACTCCTACACAGTAACTTTATTGGGCATGATTTTATTTAATAAAGGCCCTCGATGAATGTTTTCTATAAGGCCTGGCAGCCACTGACTAACCCTGCTATAATAACAACACTTTATGGGCATGATTTTATTTAATTAAGGCCCTGATGACAGTTTTCTTAAGGCCTACCTCAGACTAACCCGACACAGTAACTCTTATTGGGCGTGATTTTATTTAATAAAGGCCCTGGAAAAATGTTTTTCTATAAGGCCTGCGCCACAGACTAACCCGACACAGTAACGCTTTATTGGGCGTGATTTATTTAATAAAGGCTCTGGAAATGTTCTATAAGCACTGCGCTCACTGACTAACTCCTGCTATAATAACAATTTTATGGGCATGATTTTTATTTAATAAAGGCCCTGATGACAGTTTTCTTGAAGGCCTGCGCCACAGACTAACCCGACACAGTAACTCTTTGTTGGGCATGATTTTATTTATAAAGGCCCTGGAAAAAATGTTTTCTATAAGGCCTGCGCTCACAGACTAACCCGACACAGTAACGCTTTATTGGGCATGATTTTATTTAATAAAGGCCCTGGAAAAATGTTTTCTATAAGGCCTGCGGCTCACAGACTAACCTCACACAGTAACGCTTTATTGGGCATGATTTTATTTAATAAAGGCCCTGGATAAATGTTTTTGATGGCCTGCGCTTCACAGACTAACCCCTCTGCACAGCACACACTCTTATGGGCATGATTTTATTTAATAAAGGCCCTGATGACAGTTTTTTAAGGCCTGCCCTCACAGACTAACCCACACAGTAACTCTTTATTGGGCGTGATTTATTTAATAAAGGCCCTGGAAAAATGTTTTTCTATAAGGCCTGCGCCATAGACTAACCCGACCATTAACTCTTTTATTGGGCATGATTTTTATTAATAAAGGCCTCGATGAATGTTTTCCATAAGGCCTGCACTCACTAGACTAACCCTCGGCACAATAACACAGATTTGGGGGTATGATTTTATTATTAAAGGCCCTGGATGAATGTTTTCATAAAGGCCTGCGCTCACAGACTAGCCCTGCACAAAGCAGCGACTGCTGCAGGCACGAATTTCAGAGCTTTTAGAGAAAAAAAAAAAAAAAAAAAAAAAAATTAAAGTTGATGGAAAAGGTTCTGGGTAAACGCCAAATGAAGAGGCTCTCTCGGTCAAATTTGAATCGCGGGTCGGACTCGGGAAGAGGCCTCTCGAAAATCGCCTGGCGATGACTCTGAGCCTCGAGGGTATGGAAGCTGACTTTTCCTCTGGTTGACTTAGTGCAATTTTCAAAAACGAAAATCATCCAGGCGCATATTTCAGCCGATTCAGCCGTTAAAGCGCGATTCTCGACGCTTTCCCACTCACCCGCCTCCTGGAGGAAATTTTTTTTCGCTCAAAACCTAAGGTTCAAACATCCAGGCGATATTTCAGCCGATTCAGCCGGGCATGGTCGCATTCTCGACGCTTTCTACATCACTCCCGCTCTCCTGGGAGGAAATTTTGCCCAAAACTGCAGTCCAAACATCCAGGCGCATATTTCAGCCATCTCGGCCGGGTTATGCGACTGACGCTTTCCCACTCGACCCGGCCTCCTGGAGGGAAATTTTTTTTCGCTCAAAACCTAAGTCCAAACATCCAGGCGATATTTCAGCCGATCTCGGCCGGGTTATGCGACTTCTCGACGCTTCCCACTCACTCCCGCCTCCTGGAGGAAATTTTTTTTGCTCAAAACCTAAGTCCAAACATCCAGGCGCATATTTCAGCCGATCTCGGCCGGTTATGCGCACTTCTCGACGCTTTCCACTGACCGCCTCCTCCTGGAGGAAATTTTTTTTGCTTCCAAACCTAAGTCCAAACATCCAGGCGCATATTTCAGCCGATCTCGGCCGGTTGGCGGCGACTTCTTTGACGCTTTCCACTCGACCCGGCCTCCCTGGAGGAAATTTTTTGCTCAAAACCTAAGTCCAGACATCCAGGCGCTATTTCAGCCGATCTCAGCCGGGTTAAGTGACACTTCCTCGACGCTTTCCCACTCGACTTCCCTCCTGGAGGAAATTTTTTTGTTCAAAAACCTAAGTCCAAACATCCAGGCGATATTTCAGCTTTCATCTCGGCTGGTTAAGCGACTTCTCGACGCTTCCACTCACTCCCGCCTCCTGGAGGAAATTTTTTCGCTCAAAACCTAAGTCCAAACATCCAGGCGCATATTTCAGCGATCTCAGCTGGGTTATGGGCGACTTCTGGACGCGCCTCTGGACTGAAATTTTTTCGCTCAAACCTAAGTCCAGACATCCAGGCGTATATTTCTAGATTTATCTCGCCCTTTATGCTTTTCCTGACGCTCTAATCACTTCGCCACCCTGGAGGAAATTTTTGGCTTAAAACTGTTCAAACATCCAGGCGATATTTCAGATTTATCTCGGCCGGGTTATGCGACTTCCCGACGCTTCCCACTCGCACCCCGGCCTCCTGGAGGAAATTTTTTTTCGTTTCAAAACCTAAGTCCAAACATCCAGGCGATATTTCAGCTTTCGATCTCAGCCGGGTTAAGTGCACTTCTTTGACGCTTTCCCACTCGAATTCTCCACCCTGGAGGATTTTTTGCTTTCAAAACCTAAGTCCAAACATCCAGGCTTATATTCTCAGCCGATCTCGCCCGGTTATGCTACTGACGCTTTCCACTCGAATCACCCCCTGGAGGATTTTTTTGCTTTCAAAACCTAAGTCCAAACATCCAGGCGTATATTTCAGCCGACATTGGCCCGTGGTTAAGTGCGACTTTGACGCTTCCCACCTGACTTCGCCACCCTGGAGGGAAATTTTATGCTTCAAAACCTAAGTCCAAACATCCAGGCGTATATTTCAGCGATTCGGCCGCAGCAGCCCCACTTCACGGGCGCTTCCCACTCGACTCCCGCCACCGGGAGGTATTTTTGCCGCTCAAAACCTAAGTCCAGGGAGCATCCAGGCGATTCACAGCCGATCTGCCGCGCAGCTCCACTTCACGCCGGGCGCTCCCACTCGACCCCGGCCACCCCGGAGGTATTTTTAATGTCTAAAACGCTAAGTCCAAACATCCAGGCGACATCCACAGCCGATCGCCGCGCGGCTCTCACTTCACGGGCGCTCATCGGCCACACCCCGAGGTATTTTTAAGTTGTCAAAACCTAAGTCCGTAGATCCAGGCGATCTCACAGCCGCGATCTCTGCCGCGCGGCCCCACTTCATGGGTTGCTTTCCCACTCGACTCAGCTACCACCGGAGGTATTTTTTAAGCCGCCCAAAATTTGTCCAAACATCCAGGCAGCATCTCACAGCCGATCTCGGCCGCTGGCCTCCCACTTCACGGACGCTCCCACTCGACCTTCGCCACCCCGAGGTATTTTTGCCGCCTTCAAAACCTAAGTCCAAACATCCAGGCGATCTCACAGCCGATCTCGGCCACGCGGCATCTCCCACTTCACGGATGCTTTCCCACTGACTCACCGCCACTCCCGGAGGCATGGTGCGCCTGAAAACCCAGTCCAGATGATCCAGGCGATCCTCAGCCGATCTCGGCCGCAAGTACTCCCACTTCACGGGCGCTTTTCCCACTGACTCCACGCCGATCTCCGGAGGTATTTTTAAGCGTTCCAAAACTAAGTCCAAACATCCAGGCATCTCACAGCCGATCTCGGCCGCGTTAAGCCCTACTTCACGGACGCTTTCCCACTCCGACCCCCGCCACCCCTCGGAGTGTATTTTTGCCGTCAAAAACTCAAGTCTCAAATGATCCAGGCGATCTCACAGCCGATCTCGGCCGGCGTTGCTCCCACTTCACGGGCGCGCTTGACTCCACCCCGCCACCTCCCGGAGGTATTTTTTGCCAAGCCAAAACCTAAGTCCAAACATCCAGGCGTGATCTCACAGCCTCTATCAAGGCCGGTTAAGCGCTACTTCTCGACGCGGCACTTCACGAACTCCCGAAAGCTCATCTCCAGCCTTAGAGCATCCAGGCCCTGCTCACGACTTCGATCCACGCCGCACACCTGCGCCTCGGCATCACCTCCAAAAGCCTCCCGGTGAGGGACTCTCCGGGGACCTATGCACACCTGCTCCGCTCCAGCCCGGCACTCCCACTATTAAGCCGGGTCAACTATCTCAGCACAACCACGGGCCTCAAAAGTTAACTGCTTACACTGGTACCCCCATCGACTTAGGTTTTGGAGGGGGTTTGCTCTTCTCCGGAGAGGGGAGCTCACAGTTCTCATTCCCGACCAGAAATAAGCTCCTCTCGGGCGGCCCTCCGCTGCCTTTCGGTTCCTCGCCACTGGTGCAATTTCTATCGACTTAGGGTTTGGAGGGTTTTTTTCTTCCGAGAGGGGAGCTCGCTGCCCCCCTGTCCACTTCGAAGTCAGCCTCTCTCGGGGCGTGCCCTCCGCTGCCTCGGTTCTCTCCCGCTACTGGGTACCTCTACTATCGCATTTAGGTTTTGGAGGGCTTTTTTTCTTCCGAGAGGGGGGAGCTCGCTGCCTCTGGGCCTCGACCGAAGCCAGCTCCTCTCTCGGTGCGGCCCTCCGCTGCTGCCTCGGCCCCGCTACCGGGTACCCCTCATCGACTTCTAGGTTTTGAGGGTTTTTTTTCCTTCCGAGAGGGGAGCCGCTGCCCCTCTGGCCACTGACCCGCCCGCCGCTGCTCGGACTCTCCGCCTCCGCTGCCACTCTTCTCCGCCTCCACTGGGTACCTCGGTGCGAGGAGGGAGGCGCTGTGCTCGCCCAGGTCGCCCGGGCCAGGCCTCCTCTCGGACCGTACAAAAGATTGGACCTTAGGATGACTTTCAATGGATCGGGTGAGCGCAGTGAGCTGCTCTGCTACTTACGTAAACTCCCTGACCCAGAATCAGGTCGTTTACATGAGTCTGGTTTTGCAATTACATTCTGGCAAACTGGTGTTTTTGGTCTGGGGCGGGGCAGGCGCTGCTGCTGCACTCTGGTCCAGTCCGTGACGGCTCTCTTCTCACCGCGCCCCGGAGGGCTGGGATGGCGTCCGCGGCCAATCGGCGGTCGCGGCGTGAACGGTATCGCTGCCTCTTAGGCGGGATTCTGATGCTTAGAGGCGTTTCAAACAGAATCCCGCAGGATGGTAGCTTCGCACTGGTGCGGCTTCTCAGCCAAGCACAGACTAAATGTCTGGTTCCGCGTTCCTCCCCGCACTGGAGCAGGATTAATTATTGCAACGACGCTGTATCGTGCAGGGTAAAACTAACCTGTCTCTACCACGGTCTAAACTCAGCCTATGCCCTTTGGTTAGTGGGGTGAACAATCCAACGCCGGTGAATCTTCGGTTTCACAAATGATAGGAAGAGTTATTTCAGCATCGAAGGGATCAAAAGCGACATCGCTCATGAACGCTTGGGCCGCCACAAGCCAGTTATCCCTGTGGTAATCTCTTCTACACCTCCTGCTTAAAACCTAAAAAGCCAGAAGGATCGTGGAGGCCCCGCCACGGTCCGTATCATACTGAGCAATCAAGATCAAGCCAGCTTTTTGCTCCTCTGCTCCAAGCTGTGGAGGTTTCTGTCCTCCTGAGCCTCGCCTTAGGACACCTGGGTGTTACTGCGTTTGACAGGTGTAATTTTTCCAGTCAAACTCCCCACCTGGGCACACTGTCCTCGGACAGGTCGCACAGTCAAGGGTAGCGCGCCTGGGCTTGACTCCAGTAGCTTGAGCACCGCTGGGCCTCGCCTCCCTGCCTGTCCTCCGGTAAGTGAGGAAACGAGTAAGAGTAGTGAGAGCTTTAACTTCGGCAGTCTGCTCGACGGGCCTCCCACTCTATTCCCATACCCTCATGTCTCTTCACAGTGCCAGACTAGAGTCAAGCTCAACAGTGGCCTTCTTTCTCGCTGATTCTGCCAAGTCTGCTCCCTGGCTGTGGTTTCGCCAGATGCAGCAGGTAGGGACAGTGGGAATCTTGCTCTATCTTAATCTGGGTGCGCGCTACTAATTAGATGACGAGGCATCGGCTACCTTAAGAGAGCTCATAGTTATCTCTACCGCTTACCTGCCGCTTTCTCTGAATTTCTTCACTTTGACATTCAGAGCACTGGCAGGAAATCACATCACACAACACTTCCGCCGCGGGCCTTCTGCGATGCTTCTTTGTTTTAATTGGGGTAGTCGATCTCCCTGGTCCGCACCAGTTCTAAGTCGGCTGCTTGGCGCCGCCGAGGCCCGGGCGCTGGAGTTAGGTCACTACCACGCTGCGCGTTCTGGCCTTTACTGGACTTCGCTGGACGGGGGCGGACGCGACGCGCCGCGCTGGAGTTCCCGACGTGCGCGCCGAGCTGGAGTGATCCGCGAAGGGTCGCATGACGCCTCAGAGGCTGCTGGCCAGTACCCGGCGGGCGAGCCCTCTGCCTGCTCTCGCCCAGCCACGCGATTGTCCTGGGACTTCGCGGAGCCCTCCCACTCCTCTTCGGACTGACGCCCCTCACGCCCGCCTCCCTCGAGTCGTCGACCTTCCCCGGACCCGCGAGGGTGGGGGAGACGCCGGACGACGGAGCGGGAAGGCGAGACGGGAGGGGCGAGGACGCTGGAGACTCATGCCCGACGCGCGAAACGGAACGGGTGCGAAGCGGGCGCCGCTTCTCCCAGCCGAGGCGCCGGTCCCAGCCCCGCCTCGACCCTCAGCCCGGCACGCCTAAATTCTAGAGCCAATCTCATCCCGGTTACGGATCTGACTTGCCACTTCTTCACGCTGCCTTGATCTAACATGCTGTGAGGCTGCCTCACCTGGAGACCTGCCGCGGATGGAGGTACGCCCGGCGCGAGACTTACACCTTTCCCGGATTTCTGGCGGCCGACGCAGGGTTGACCGCACGCCGCCGCCGAAATCACGCGCTTTCCAGGGCGTGGCCTCATCTCGGGCGAACCCATTCCAGGGTGCCCGGCTCTCTCACAAAGAAAAGAGAACCTTCCCGCCCCGCCAGCTTCTCCGTTCGTTCGTTTGCGCACGCACCAGCGCCTCTCCGCGCCTGGGTCCCGCTACCTCCGGTCCTGGGATCTGAACTAGACCTTTCTGGACGGTTGCAGCTACGGAGGCCATCGCCTCCTTTCCGAACGGGCGCTCGCCTATCCCTTTAGACCGACTGACCTATGTTCAACTGCTGTCATGTATGAACCTCTTTCCACTTCGGCCTTCAAAGCTCTCGCTTGAATATTTGCTACTACTACCAAGATCTGCACCGCACATGCTCCACCGGCCCGCGCTTCAGGCTTCAGCGCCACCGCGCCCTCCCATACTGGGCCGAGGCGCATTCTGTCTCGAGCATAACGTGGTCGTGCCACCGACGGCCGGGTAGCGGGCCCTGATGCTTCCAGCGCCATCCATTTTCAGGGCTAGTTGATTCGGCAGGTGAGTTGCTACAACACCTCAGCCGGATTCACTTCGACGGCACCACTCGTCCTGCCGTTCATATATCTGAACCAACACCTTTCTGGGCTCCGATGAGCGCCGCATCGTGGCGCCTTTTAACCCGCGTTCGGTTCATCCTCTGCGCGCCAGTTCCGCTTACTTCAAAAGTGGCCTACTTGATGCGCTCAGATTCCACGCGCCAGGCTCCAGGCCAGCGAGCCGGCTTTACCCATTTAAAGTCTGGAGGAATAGGTTGAGATCAAGCCGCCCCAAGGCCCCTTATTGTCATTCGCCTTACCGATAAAACTGAAGCTTAAAGCAAAGCGAGCGCCAGCTATCCTGAGGGAAACTTCGAGGAACCAGCTAGGCGATGGTCTGACTAGTCTTTCGCTTCCTATACCCAGGTCGGATGAATTTACTGGTATCGTCAGGACTGGCTACGGCCTCCACTCAGATTTCTGGCTTCGCCCTGCCCAGGCATGTTCACCATCTTCGGGTACCATCGCTTCAGGTTACCCACCTGCCCGGCGGTGCTGGCTGACGGGCCGGTAAGGCGCCGCCGGGCGGGGGATCTCAATTTCCGAGCGCGCGCGGGCGCCGCCTTTCACCTTCATTGCGCCCGCAAGCTCAGAGACACCTGACTCGCGCGCTGCTAGACTCTTGGTCCGTGGTTTCAAGACGGCCCGGGTGGGTGGTCGACCACCAGCTGGACCCGAGCGCCTACTTAATACGAGGGGCCGGATCTCACGCCTGGTGGCGCGCTGCTGCCGGGACGGACTGGAGGACAGCCGTCCGTCCTGCCGACGACGCTACCGGGGACGGGGGCTCCCGTCCTCCCGCGCCGGCAGGAGAGAAGGCGAGGACACTGCTCCGCTGCCCGTGGTAAGCGTGCAAGTCGGAGCGCAAGGCTTGTAGCCGGGCGGCCCCGCCTGAGGAGAATGCTGCCACTCTTCGCCCCGGCCCTTCCTGGCTAAACCGGAGCCGGTCAGCGCGCATCGCCCGGAAGAAGTGCACCTGACGGGCGCTTGAGCGCCCGACGCGGCGGCGTTCCCCGTCAAGGATTCATGCACCCGCGCGGCCGGCCGGGCCTGGCCACGAGCTGAATCTCCTCCGGCAGACCGCGACCCACTCCGCCACTTTCTTTCAGCGTTTCACGCCTGTTGGAACTCCTCTCTCAAAGTTCTTTCAACTTTCCTCACGCAGATTTGCCGGCCATCGGCCCCAAAGCCGGGGGACATTTAAAGGCCTTAGATGGAGTTGGCCACCATGGCTGCATTCCCAAGCAACCTGACTCTGAGAAGAACCGTACTCGGGCGGGAGGGGGCACATGCCACCGGGCCCTACACCGCCCACGCATGTGCCCATCAGAAGGGATCTGCCCCGACCCGCCGAGAGAACGGTCTTGCTGTACGCCACATGTCCTCGCCGCCGTGGCCCGGGCGGGATTCGGTGTCGCCTCTCTTCGCCGCCCGCCGCCATTACGAGGGAATTCTGCAGTTTCTTTCCTCCGCTTAGTAATATGCTTAAATTCACGTGGTCGTCCCGCCTGATCTGGAGAGTCGCTGGTCGATATTATGGGCTAGGAGCGCCGCCGCTGCACGCTGGGCATGGCTGGTCTGAATGAGGTCTCGTTCGCGCGCCGGGCAGTATGCCGAGGGGCGAGACGGAGTGCGTAACCTCCCGCGACAGATGGAGCGTCCGAGGGGCGGAGGAGCCGGGGTCCACGCGGGCGATTTGAGGTGGCGATGACACCACCGAAGCCGCTGAGAGGAGTGACGCTGCCGGTCCCAGACGCCTGGGGACGCTGACTTCTCGTGGGAGGGGAAGCGAGGAAGCGCCGACTCCTGCCCAGGAGCGCGGCGCCCGGGTGGGCGGGCCTGCACTTTCTGGGGATACTTGAGGGAGCGGAAGCCTCCCGCGACGCTTTCCAGCCGCGACCCGGAGGTCCCGCATCGGCGGAAAGCTGACTCAGATACAGGCGTACCCGGATTTGACCTGGGGCCGCAGCGCGTCTGAAGCGTCGGCGATCGATGTCCTGCAATTCATTAGTTCTCTGAGCTGGCTGCGTTTCTTCATCGCATTTAATGGTTTGTTGGATCCACCGCCAAGAGTCGCACTGCGTTTGAGTTGAGCTAGCGCCCGGAGGCGAGGCCGAAATCGTACAGGCTTGGTGTGGGTCTAAAAATACAAAGGGGGTCGCTCTGACGGGCGCCTCGCGAGTGGGGACTTCAACCCACGGTCCCGGCACTGCCTGGGTACCTGTACCCACTTGCAAAGAAAGTCTTCAGAGGCTCATATCCGCGCCTCACCCCGCCTAAGGGGGTGGCGCTCGGTGGGAGGTTGCCTGCTTCCGCAGGAGGTGCGTCGTTTCCTAGGGAACGGCACCTCTTCTCGTGATCCTCTTCTCTCCGCTTCGCCTTAGGTTTTTGTGCGTGTTCTTTGTCAGCCTGGATGTTTGAGCGGGCAGACTTCTGGGCCAGCCAGGCCGCTGGAACATAGAGTAAAAGATGGAGGCGTTTCACCTCGGACGGGCGCCTCTCGCGCGGAGGAGACTTCTGAAACCCACGGTCTCGGAGGTCAGGCGCGGGTATTCACTTAGTTCGCCCGCCCCGCCGCCTGGAAAGCAGGGGGGGCCTACGAGTGCAGCTAGTAGCCGCTCCTTCTCGATCTCTCTCCGCCTTTAGTTTGAAAGTGTCTTTGCCGTTTTGGGTTTTTGCGCGGCAGACCTCTCGGGCCACGGCCGCTGGATCATAGAGTAAAATAGGATAGAGGTTTTTTTTACTCCTGGACGGGCGCCTCCTTCGCGTGAGGAGACTTTGGAACTCCACGGTCCCGGAGGCCGTATGGTACCTGCCGTTCTGCCCGGCCCCGCCCGCTGAAAGCAGGGGGCCTACTATGCAGCGACAGTCAAGTTCTGATCTCTCTCTCTCTCCGCCTTAGGTTTTTGTGCGGTTCTTTTGGTTGCTTTGGGCCTTTTGAGCGTAGACCTCTCTCGCCATACGGCCGCTTGATCATAGAGGGGTAGGATAGAGGCTTTTTACTCCGGACGGGCGCCTCCTTCGCGGGAGGAGACTTTGAACTCATGGTCCTGAGGTCAGGCGGTACTCCGCTAGGCCCTGCTCGCCCCGCCGCTGGAGCGAGGGGGGCCCGCGCAGTGCAGTGACAGTCATGGGCGTCATGGTAGGTTGCCCATGCCCCCGTGAGGTGTGCCAAGCCTCCCAGGAATGGCGTCTCTTCTCGCGGATCTCTCTCTCCGCTCTGGGCTCCAGGTTTTTGTGCGTTCTCTTTGCTGCCTTGCTTTGAGCGGGTAGACCTCTCAAAGGCCACGCTGCTGATCAGAGGGGCCGATAGAGGTTTTACTACCCTGACGTGGCGCCTCATGGAGCTGAGACTTTGAACCCACGGTCCCGAGGCCGTAAGGGTACTCCGCCAGGCCCTGCTTCAGCCCCGCTGGCCGAGCCGGGGGCCGCCGAGTGCAGCGAAGCAGTCAGTTCCTTTTTTCTTACCGCGCCTGCGCTTTCAGGCTGGTGCTCCGAGGAGGCTGCGCCGGAGCGCGGCTGCTGGGCTGCACCTGGAGCTTGAGAGCGGGGGAGGTAATAGGGCCCCGCCCGGGCAGCTCGCTTGATCGGGAAGGGGCTGATAATGATCTCTTCCGCAGGTTCACCTACGGAAACCCCAGTTACATTACTTTTACTTCTCTAGATAGTCAAGTTTGATCGTTCTTCCCGGGCGCGCTCCGCCAGAGCCCTATGAGGGCTCGCGGCCGGTCTGAGGACCTGCACAAAACTGATCCAATCGGTAGTAGCGACGGGCGGTGTATGCGGGCAGGATTTAATCAACAGCGGAGCTTGCGACCCGGCGCTTACCGGGAATTCCTCGCTGATGGGAAGAAGTTTCAATCCCCAGTCCCGATCACGAGCGGGTTCAGCTGGTTACCCGCGCTTCTCGGCGCAGGGTAGACACGCCATCCGCCATACTGTGGCAAAGCGGTGCCCCGGACATCTGGCGCATCACAGACCTGTTATTGCTCCATCATCGCGCGGCTGAACGCCACTTGTCCTCTAAGAAGTTTGACGCCCGACGGCTGGCGCGCCTACCATTTGAGTAAGCCGAGTCTCGCTTCGTTATCGAATGAACCAGACAAATCGCTTCCACCAACTAAGAACGCGCATACCACTACCCATGTGAATCGAAAGAGCTTATCACCCGTCAACTTTCTGCCGCCGGTGCGAGGTTTCCCGTTGAGCTCAATAAGCCAGGCCTCCACTGGTGGTGCCCTTCCGTCAATTCCTTAAGTTTCAGCTTGGTAACCATACTCTTCGGAACCCAAAGATTCCGTGGTTTCCGCGACGCCGCCCGGGCGGTCATGGGAATACCGCCGCCGATCGCGGTCGTGAATACGCAGCGCATGCGTCGGAATGCCACGACGGTATCTGATCGCCTTCGAACTCTCGGACTTTCGTTCTTGATTAATGAAACATATCTGGTAAATGCCGCTTTCGTCTACCACGGCGCCGGTCCAAGAATTTCACTCTAGCGCGCAATGCGAATGCCTCGCCGCCCCTCTTAATCATGGCTCGGTTCCAGAAACCCACAAATAGAACCGGAGTCCTATTCATTATTCCTAGCTGGGCGTATTCAGCGGCACGCTTCGCCTGCTTTTGAACACTCTAATTTTTCAGCGAATGCTTTAGCCTCGACTGGACACCTGGCCAAGGGCATCCGGGGCGTTTCGAGGCAGGGGACCTGGGACGTGGGCGGTGTCGCCTCGCGGCGATTTCTTCACGTAGCTGTAGATCCTTTAGATCCACCTACGCAGCTTTAACTGCAGCACCCCGACATACGCTATTGAGGCGGAATTACCGCGGTTGCTGGCACCAGATTCTGGCCTTCCAACGGGTCCTTCGCCCATGTGTTTGGCGATACGCTCATTCCAATTACAGGCCTCGGAAGAGACCTGCATTGTTATTTTCGCCACTACCTCCGAGTCGGAATGTGCACCGGCGCCCAAGGCCTTCCTTGGATGTGGGTAGCCGTTTCTCAGGCTCCCTCTCCGAATCGAACCTGATTCCCCCGCCACCCGTGGTCATGGTAGGCTACTTCTTCGATGTACCATCAAAGTTGATAGGGCAGACACTTCAATGAACGTCGCGCCATGGGCAGGGCGAGCGTAACGTCTGAGGTTATCTAGAGTTTACCAGCGTACCGGGTCCGAGGACGATTCACCTCAAAGCCCGGATGGGTTTTGATCTGATAATGCACGCTGCCCCAGCCTCCCGGCCCCGCAGAGAGAGGCGGCCGCCCGTCGGCCGTTCGCTTGCATGTATTAGCCTGGAATTGCTGTGCCATTCAAGTACCGGGTGGAGCGACCAAAGGGACTATAACTGATTTAATGAGCCATTCGTAGGTTCTATCGCAATGCCGCAGTGCATTTAGACCTGCATGGTTAATCTTTGAGATACATATGTTACTGCGTGATCACAACCGTGTAAACCCTCAAATGGTGGACTAACCGGACGCTAAGCGCGCTTGCCTGGCACACGGTCTCAGTCCGCCTGAGGAGGGCCTGCAGACCCCGCTGACTCCTCGGCCAAGACCGACCGCCATAGGGCGGACGCGTGTTTGAACCCCCGGCGGCACGCTGTCGCGGGTGGGTGGCCGCTGATCGCGTCGACTCCGGAAAAGTGTGTTTCACGGGACGGGGCACCAGCTGGCGCCGCTGGACGCGGCCGCGCTTCGCCCCTCCACGCCCGCCGTGACGGACTCTTCCGCGCTCTGACCGGGCCGCTCCAGGCCTCCTCCGGTGGTTCGCGCCTCTCGGGCTGAGGGGGCCTGCTCGCAACTAACGCCCAAATTGCCCGGCGCGCGCGTGCGTCAAAGCCCAAACGTAAACCTCATTGCACGCCGCGTTCCTGCCAGGTACTCCCGATTACGCGTACAGCGGGGCTGGCCGGGTGGGGTCTCAGGCTAGGGCGCGCTGCGCCCCAATCGATCACGCCGGGGCCGAGGGGGACGCCTCGCCGGCGAACGCCCTTCTCTCTCGGCGCTCTGTGTCCGTGTTTCAGGTGAAGCGCTCGATAGCTCCCTCGCCCCGGAGCTTCAGAAAGATTGGCGCTCAAAACCTAAGTCGATATGGACTTAGTCGTTTTTTCGACTTTTTTCGCTTCAGAGACTAAGTCTCACAAAAACACGCGCTTCACCGTAAATCGTGTAACATGTAAAAGCTGTTCTGTGTAAACGGCCACCTCCAGGGTCGCGGAAAATTTGAATCATGCCCGGGAGGAGGCCTCTCGGTCGGCCTGACTCGGAGCCTCGGAGGGTATGGAAGTCGGACCTTTCTCGGGTTGACTTAGTGCAATTTTCAAACGAAAATCATCCAGGCGCCCATCCGACCGATCGAGTCCGGTTAAGTGCGCCTTTCCCGACGCTTCCACACTGGACTCCCGGCCGCCCTGGAGGAAATTTTTTCGCCTCAAAACCTAAGTCCAAACATCCAGGCGCTTCATCCGACCGATCGAGTCCGGGTTAAGTGCGCCTTCCCGGACGCTTTCCCACTCGACTTCGCCCTGGAGGAAATTTTTTCGCTCAAAACCTAAGTCCAAACATCCAGGCGCTTTTCATCCGACCGATCGAGTCCGGGTTAAGTGCGCCTTCCCGACGCTTTCCCACTCGGACCCCGCCGTCCTGGAGGAAATTTTTTTCGCTCAAAACCTAAGTCCAAACATCCAGGCGCTTCATCCGGACCGATCGAGCACCCGGTTATGCGCGCCTTCCCGACGCTTTTCCCACTCGACCTCCCGCCCTGCCCTGGAGGAATTTTTCGCTTCAAAAACCTAAGTCCAAACATCCAGGCGCTTATTTCCGACCGACGAAGTCCGGTTATGCGCGCCTTCCCGGACGCTTTTCCCACTCGACTTCGCCGCCCTGGAGGAAATTTTTCGCTCAAAACCTAAGTCCAAACATCCAGGCGCCATCCACCGATCGAGTCCGGTTATGCGCTTCCCGGACGCTTTCCCACTCGGACTCCCCGCCGCCCTGGAGGAAATTTTTTTCATGCTCAAAACCTAAGTCCAAACATCCAGGCGCTTCATCCGACCGACGAGTCCGGTTGGCGCGCCTTTCCCGGACGCTTTCCCACTCGACTTCGCCAGCCCTGGAGGAAATTTTTATGCTTCAAAACCTAAGTCCAAACATCCAGGCGCTTCATCCGACCGGACGAGTCCGGGTTATGCGCGCCGGGACGCTTTCCCACTCACTTCGCCGTTGGAGGAAATTTTTTTATGCTTCAAAACTTCCCGGTCCAAACATCCAGGCGCTCATCCCGAGTCCGGGTTGGCGCGCTTCCGGACGCTTTCCTCACCGGACTCCGCCGCCCTGGAGGAAATTTTTTTGCTTTCAAAACCTAAGTCCAGACATCCAGGCGCTTCATCCAGCCGATCTCGGGCCGGGTTAAGTGCGACTTCGACGCTTTCCCACTGGACCTCGTCTCCTGGAGGAAATTTTTGCTCAAAACCTAAGTCCAAACATCCAGGCGCATATTTCAGACGATCTCGGCCGGTTAAGTGCGACTTCCCGGACGCTTTCCCACTCGACTTTCGCCACCCTGGAGGAAATTTTTTTTGCTTTCAAAACCTAAGTCCAAACATCCAGGCGCGATATTTCAGACGATCTCGCCGGTTATGCGACTTCCGGACGCTTTCCCACCACTCACTTCGCCACCCTGGAGGAAATTTTTGCTTTCAAAACCTAAGTCCAAACATCCAGGCGATATTTCAGACGATCTCGGCCGGTTAAGTGCGACTTCCCGGACGCTTTTCCCACTCGACTTCGCCACCCTGGAGGATTTTTTGCTTTCAAAACCTAAGTCCAAACATCCAGGCGCATATTTCAGCCGATCTCGCCGCCGGTTAAGTGCGACTTCTCGACGCTTTTCCACTCGACTTCTCCACCCTGGAGGTATTTTTGCTGCTGCTCAAAACCTAAGTCCAGACATCCAGGCGCATATTTCAGACGATCTCGGCCGGTTAAGCGCGACTTCCGACGCTTTCCCACTCGGACTTCGCCACCCTGGAGGATTTTTTTGCTTTCAAAACCTAAGTCCAAACATCCAGGCGCGATATTTCAGACGATCTCGGCCGGGTTAAGTGCGATCCGGACGCTTTCCCACTCGACTTCCGCCACCCTGGAGGATTTTTGCTTTCAAAACCTAAGTCCAGACATCCAGGCGCATATTTCAGCCGATCTCGGCCGGGTTAAGTGCGACTTCTGACGCTTTCCCACTCGACCCTCTCCACCCTGGAGGTATTTTTGCCGCTCAAAACCTAAGTCCAGACATCCAGGCGCATATTTCAGACGATCTCGGCCGGGTTATGCGACTTCCGGACGCTTTTCCCACCTCGACCCCGCCACCCTGGAGGATTTTTTTGCTTTCAAAACCTAAGTCCAAACATCCAGGCGCATATTTCAGCCGATCTCGCCGGGTTATGCGACTTCTCGACGCTTCCCACTCGACCTCCACCCTGGAGGATTTTTTAAGCGCTCAAAACCTACGCCCAGACATCCAGGCGCTGCATAGCCGATCAAGGCCGGGTTAAGAGCGACTTCTCGGATACACACATTTACGAACCCCGTGGTCTGGATTTCAATTTTTCCAAAGGGCCTGGGCTCACATTAACCCCAACGCAGTAACACTTTAATGGGCATCGTTTTATTTCATTCTCGCCCTGATGAATGTTTTACAAAAGGGCCTGCGCCACAGACTAACCCTACACACTAACACCTTATTGGGCATAATTTTTTTTCTATAAAGGCCCTGATGAATGTTTTCTATAAGGCCTGCGCTCACAGACTAACCCCATCACAATAACACTTATGTGGGCATGATTTTATTCTATAAAGGCCCTGATGAATGTTTTCTATAAGGCCTGCGCTCCACAGACTAACCCCATCACAATAACACTTATTTGGGCATGATTTTATTTAAAAAGGCCCTGATGAATGTTTTCTGCAAAGGCCTGCGCCACAGACTAACCCGACACAGTAGCGCCTTATTGGGCATGATTTTATTTAATAAAGGCCCTGGAGGAATGTTTTCTATAAGGCCTGCACTCACAGACTAACCCCATCACAATAACACTTATTTGGGCATGATTTTATTCTATAAAGGCCCTGGATGAATGTTTTCTATAAGGCCTGCGCTCACAGACTAACCTCCTATCACAATAACACTTATTTGGGCATGATTTTATTTAATAAAGGCCCTGGATGAATGTTTTCTATAAGGCCTGCGCCACAGACTAACCCCATCACAATAACACTTTATTTGGGCATGATATTATTTAATAAAGGCCCTGGATGAATGTTTTACAAAGGGCCTGCGCCACAGACTAACCTCACACAGTAACACCTTATTGGGCATGATTTTATTTAATAGAGACTCCTGGATGAATGTTTTCTATAAGGCCTGCCACAGACTAACCCCATCACAATAACACTTATTTGGGCATGATTTTATTTAATAAAGGCCCTGGATGAATGTTTTCTATAAGGCCCAAGCACTCACAGACTAACCCTTAACCCTAACCCTAACCCTTAATTTTAATTTTAGTTTTAATTTTAATTTCCTAATTTTAATTTTAACCCTAATTTAATTTTAATTTTAATTTTAATTTTAATTTTAATTTTAGTTTTAATTTTAATTTTAATTTTAATTTTAGTTTTAATTTTAATTTTAATTTAAATTTTAATTTAATTTTAATTTTAGTTTTAATTTTAATTTTAACCCTAACCCCAACCCTAACCCTAACCCTAACCTTATTGGGCATGATTTTACTTCTCTATAAAGGCCCTGGGTGATAGTTTTACACAGGCCTGGGGTCACAGACTAACCCCATCACAATAGCACTTATTTGGGCATGTTTTTATTTAATAAAGGCCCTGATTGAATGTTTTCTATAAGGCCTGCGCCACAGACTAACCCGACACAGTAACGCTTTCATTGGGCATGATTTTATTTAATAAAGGCCCTGGAACAATGTTTTCTATAAGGCCTGCGCTCACAGACTAACCTGACACAGTAACTCTTTGTTGGGCATGATTTTACTTAATAAAGGCCCTGGAAAATGTTTTCTATAAGGCCTGCGCCACAGACTAACCTTGACACAGTAACGCTTTATTGGGCATGATTTTATTTAATAAAGGCCCTGGAAAAAAGTTTTCTATAAGGCCTGCGCCACAGACTAACCCGACACAGTAACGCTCATTGGGCATGATTTTATTTAATAAAGGCCCTGGAACAATGTTTTCTATAAGGCCTGCGCCTACAGACTAACCTCGACACAGTAACTCTTGTTGGGCATGATTTTACTTAATAAAGGCCCTGGAAAATGTTTTCTATAAGGCCTGCGCCACAGACTAACCCACACAGTAACGCTTTATTGGGCATGATTTTATTTAATAAAGGCCCTGGAAAATGGTTTCTATAAGGCCTGCGCCACAGACTAACCCGACACAGTAACGCTTCATTGGGCATGATTTTATTTAATAAAGGCCCTGGATGATAGTTTTCTTAAGGCCTGCGCCACAGACTAACCTTGACACATTAACGCTTTATTGGGCATGATTGTATTTAATAAAGGCCCTGATGAATGTTTTCTATAAGGCCTGCGCCACAGACTAACTCCGACACAGTAACTCTTCATTGGGCATGATTTTATTTAATAAAGGCCCTCGATGAATGTTTTGTATAAGGCCTGCCCTCACAGACTAACTCCGACACAGTAACTCTTTTATTGGGCGTGATTTATTTAATAAAGGCCCTGGAAAATGTTTTCTATAAGGCCTGCGCCACAGACTGACCCTCGACACAGTAACTCTTTATTGGGCATGATTTTATTTAATAAAGGCCTCATGAATGTTTTCTATAAGGCCTGCGCCACTGACTAACCCCTGTCATAATAACACTTTATGGGCATGATTTTATTTAATTAAGGCCCTGATGACAGTTTTCTTTAAGGCCTACCTCACAGACTAACCTGACACAGTAACTCTTTATTGGGCGTGATTTTATTTAATAAAGGCCCTGGAAAAATGTTTTTCTATAAGGCCTGCGCCACAGACTAACCCGACACAGTAACGCTTTATTGGGCGTGATTTTATTTAATAAAGGCCCTCGGCGAATGTTTTTCTATAAGGCCTGCGCCACAGACTAACCTGCACACAGTAACTCTTTATTGGGCGTGATTTTATTTAATAAAGGCCCTGGAAAATGTTTTCTATAAGGCCTGCGCCACAGACTGACCCCGACACAGTAACTCTTTATTGGGCATGATTTTATTTAATAAAGGCCCTCATGAATGTTTTCTATAAGGCCTGCGCCACTGACTAACCCCTGCTACAATAATACTCTTATGGGCATGATTTTATTTAATTAAGGCCCTGATGACAGTTTTTTAAGGCCTACCTCACAGACTAACCTCGACACAGTAACTCTTTATTGGGCGTGATTTTATTTAATAAAGGCCCTGAAAAATGTTTTTCTATAAGGCCTGCGCCACAGACTAACCCGACACAGTAACGCTTTATTGGGCGTGATTTTATTTAATAAAGGCCCTGGAAAATGTTTTCTATAAGCACTGCGCTCACTGACTAACCTCTATAATAACACTCTTATGGGCATGATTTTATTTAATAAAGGCCCTGATGACAGTTTTTTTAAGGCCTGCGCCACAGACTAACCCGACACAGTAACTCTTGTTGGGCATGATTTTACTTAATAAAGGCCCTGGAAAATGTTTTCTATAAGGCCTGCGCTCACAGACTAACCTCCACACAGTAACGCTTTATTGGGCATGATTTTATTTAATAAAGGCCCTGGAAAAATGTTTTCTATAAGGCTCATGCGCTACAGACTAACCCGACACAGTAACGCTTTATTGGGCATGATTTTATTTAATAAAGGCCCTGATAAATGTTTTCTTTAAGGCCTGCGCTCACAGACTAACCTCTGCTATAATAACACTCTTATGGGCATGATTTTATTTAATAAAGGCCCTGATGACAGTTTTCTTTAAGGCCTGCCTCACAGACTAACCTGACACAGTAACTCTTTATTGGGCGTGATTTTATTTAATAAAGGCCCTGAAAAATGTTTTTCTATAAGGCCTGCGCCACAGACTAACCCACCCATTAACTCTTTATTGGGCATGATTTTATTTAATAAAGGCCTCATGAATGTTTTCATAAGGCTCTGCGCCACAGACTAACCCCTACAATAATAATACAGATTTGGGTATGATTTTATTTATTAAAGGCCCTGATGAATGTTTTCATACAAAGGCCTGCGCTCACAGACTCGCCTGTTAGCAGCGACGCGCAGGGCACGAATTTCAGAGTTTTTAGAGAAAAAAAAAAAAAAAAAAAAAAAATTAAAGTTGATGTAAAAGTTGCTCTGGTAAACGCCACCTCCGGGTCGCGTGAAATTTGAATCGTGCCCGGGAAGAGGCCTCTCGGTCGGCCTGACTCGGAGCCTCGGAGGGTATGGAAGTCGATCTTTCTCTGTTTGACTTAGTGCAATTTTCAAACGAAAATCATCCAGGCGATATTTCAGCCGATCTCAGCCGGGTTAAGTGCGACTTCCACTGACGCTTTCCCACTCGACCCCGGCCTCCTGGAGGAAATTTTTTTTCGCTCAAAAAGTGCCTAAGTCCAAACATCCAGGCGATATTTCAGCCGATCTCAGCCGGGTTATGCGCCGACTTCCGGACGCTTTCCCACTCACTCTCCTCCCTCCTGGAGGAAATTTTTTCGCTTCAAAACCTAAGTCCAAACATCCAGGCGCATATTTCAGCCGATCTCGGCCGGTTATGCGACTCTCCCGGACGCTTCCCACTCGGCACTCGCCTCCCTGGAGGAAATTTTTTTTCGCTCAAAACCTAAGTCCAAACATCCAGGCGCATATTTCAGCCGATCTCGCCGGGTTAAGTGCGACTTCTCGGACGCTTTCCCACTCGACTCTCCGCCTCCTGGAGGAAATTTTTTTTCGCTCAAAACCTAAGTCCAAACATCCAGGCGCATATTTCAGCCGATCTCAGCCGGGTTAAGTGCGACTTCTCGGACGCTTTCCCACTCGACCTCCCACCCTGGAGGAAATTTTTTGCTTTCAAAACCTAAGTCCAAACATCCAGGCGCATATTTCAGCCGATCTCAGCCGGGTTATGCGACTCGGACGCCCACACTCGACCCCCAGCCTCCCTGAGGAAATTTTTTGCTTTCAAAACCTAAGTCCAGACATCCAGGCGCTTATTTCAAATGCCAGCCGATCTCGGCCGGGTTGGCGCGACTTCTCGACGCCGCTTCCCACTCGGACTTCTCCACCCTGGAGGAAATTTTTGCGCTCAAAACCTAAGTCCAAACATCCAGGCGTATATTCTGAGCCGATCTCAGCCGGGTTATGCACTTCTCGGACGCTTTCCCACTCGACCTGCCCGCCTCCCCTGGAGGAAATTTTTTGCTTTCAAAACCTAAGTCCAAACATCCAGGCGCATATTTCAGCCGATCTCCCGGGCGCGCTTTCCACCGTTCCGCCACCCTGACTCCTGACGCTTCACGGGACTCACCCCGCCACCGGAGACCGGAGGTAATTTTTGCTTTCTAAAACCTAAGTCCAGACATCCAGGCGCATATTTCAGCCGATCTCGGCCGGGTTAAGGCGACTTTGACGCTTTCCCACTCGGACCCTCCACTCCTGGAGGTATTTTTGCGTTTCAAAACCTAAGTCCAAACATCCAGGCGTATATTTACAGCGATCTCGGCCGTTAAGCCCGACTTCACCGCTTTCCCACTCACCTCCCGCCACCCCGGGAGGAATTTTTTTTTTGCTTCAAAACCTAAGTCCAAACATCCAGGCGCATATTTCACAGCCGATCTCGCCGCATGGCCCCACTTCACGGGCGCTTCCTCACTCCGACCCCGCCACCCCGGAGGTATTTTTTGCCGCTCAAAACTAAGTCCAAACATCCAGGCGCATCTCACAGCCGATCTCGGCCAAGTAAGCCCCACTTCACGGACGCTTCCCACTCACCCACGCCACCCCGAGGTATTTTTGCCGCTCAAAACCTAAGTCCAAACATCCAGGCATCTCACAGCCGATCTCGGCGCGCTAAGCTCCCACTTCACGGGCGCTTTCACTCTCGACTCACCGCCACCCCGGGAGGTATTTTTTGGGCGTCTAAAACCTAAGTCTAAACATCCAGGCGATCACGGATCTCACAGCCGAGGTCTCGCGCCGCCGCCATCCATGGTTTTTCGCTCCCACTTCACGGGCGCTTCTACCTCGACCCGGGCCTACTCTGGAGGTATTTTTGCTGCCAAAACCCTAAGTCCAAACATCCAGGCGCGATCTCACAGCCCATCATGGCCGGGTTAAGCGCCACTTTTGACGCACCTTCACGGTAACCCCGAGCCTGCTCTCCAGCCTTACAGACATCCAGGCCCTGCTCACGACCGATCCCACGGGCACACCTGCGCCCTCGGGCATCACCTCCGGAAGCCTCCTTCGTAGGGACCTCCGGGGGACCCACACCTGTTCTCCCAGGTGTCGTGCACTACCCACTATTAAGCCGGGGTCACTATCTCAGTACAACCAGCGCTTCCTCAAAAGAACTGTGCCACTGTACCCCATCGACTTAGGGTTTTGAGGGCTTTTTTCTTCCGGAGAGGGGAGCCCGCTGCTCCCTCTGGCCCGACCGAGTCAGCCTCTCGGGCGGCCTCCGCTGCTCTCGGTTCTCTCCGCCACTGGTACCCCCTATCGACTTAGGTTTTGGAGGGGTTTTTTCTTCTCCGAGAGGGGAGCTCGCCCTCTGGTCCGACCGAGCCAGCTCTCTCTCGGGCGCCTCTCCGCCGCTCTCGGTTCCTCCGCCTACTGGTACCTATCGACTTAGGGTTTTGGAGGGTTTTTTTCTCTCCAGAGAGGCTTCGCTGCCTCTCTGTCCGGACGAAGCCAGCCTCTCTCAAAGTGCCTCTCGCCGCTGCCTCGGGTTCTCTCGCCACTGGTACTTCGCATCGACTTAGGTTTTGGAGGGGGCTTTTTTCTTCCGGAGAGGGGAGCTGCTCGCCGGCCCCCGAAGTCGCCGACTGAATCGGTTCCTCCGCTTAGGCCCCGGACTCTCTGCCTCTCGCTGGCGCTGCTCCCTTCCCTCCGCTTCCACTGGTACTTCCACGGCGGAGGAGAGGGGTGGCGCCAGCCCAGGTCGCCTGCCTGCCTCTCCTCGGACTGGCTAAAAGATTGGATCTAGGGATGACTTTCAATGGATCGCAAGAGCGAGTGAGCTGCTTGCCACTTACGCAAACTCCTGACCCAGAACCAGGTCGCCTACGAGTCATTTTGCACCACATTCCACAAACTCGGTGTTTTGGTTCAGCGTGGGGCGCGCCGCCGCCCGGCCGCACTCGGTCCAGTCTCGTACGCTCTTCCCTACCGCGCCCGGAGGGCTGACTTGCTATCCGTGGCTAATCGGCGCACCGCGCGCAACGGTATCGCTGGTTTCAGGTGGATTCTGACTGGAGGCTTCAGAACATAATCCCGCAGATGGTAGCTTCGCACTGCGTGGCTTCAGCCAAGCACATCGCACTAAAATGTCTGAACCCGCGTTCTCCGTGACTGAGCAGGATTACTTATTGCAACGACGCTGTATCAGTAGGGTAAACTAACCTGTCTCACGACTTGCCCAAACCCAGCTCACGCTCCCTATTAGTGTGAACAATCCAACGCTTTTGGTGAATTCTGTTTGCACAATGATAGGAAGAGCCACATCGGTGGATCAAAAAGCGACGCCATGGCGAACGCTACGGCCGCTGTCTGCCAGTTATCCCTGTGGTAACTTTTTCTGACACCTCCTGCTTAAAACCCAAAGCCAGAAGGATCGTGGAGGCCCCAGCCACGGTCCGTACTCATACTGGAAAATCAAGATCGCGAGCTTTTGCTCCTCTGCTCCTGCTGAGGCTTTCGTCCTCCTGAGCTCGCCTTAGGACACCTAGCGCTACCGCTGACAGGTGTACCGCCCAGTCAAACCTCCCACCTGCCACTGTCCCCGGGACAGGTCGCGCCTGGGCCGCGTGAGCGGCGCCCGGGCTTGACTCAGTTTGACTGGGCCTGCCTCCCGCCCCACTCGGGTAAGTGAGGAAACGATAAGAGTAGTGGTATTTCAATCTCTGGCGCTGCTCGGACGGGGCCTCTGCACTTATTCTACACTCTCATGTCTCTTGCCACAGTGCCAGACTAGAGTCAAGCTCAACAGGTCTTCTTTCCCTCATTGATTCTGCTAAGTGCTGGGTCTCTGGCTGTGGTTTCCGCCAGAGGCAGGTAGGGACAGTGGAATCTGCTCTCATCCATTCATGCGCTACCAATTAGATGACATGAGGTATCGGCTACCTTTAAGAGAGTCATAGTTATCCCGCCGCTTGACCCGCGCCGTTGAATTTCTTCTACTTTTGACATTCAGAGCACTGGGCAGAAATCACATCACACAAACACCGCCAGCTGGGCCTTCGCGATGCTTGTTTTAATTAACAGTCGGATTCCCTGGTCTGCACTCAGTTCGCAAGCCGCTGCTTGCGCTGGCCGGTGCCCGGCGCTGGAGGTTGGCCAGCGCCGGGATTGCTACGCATGGCCACCGCCTACCACTCCCGCGATCGGGGGCGGACGCGACGCAAGCGCCGCGGAGTCCTGACGCTGGCCGTAGCTGGAGCGATCCGCGAGAAGGGCCCGCACACGCCAGAGGTCGCCAAGCCGCACCGCGGGCGAGCCTCCTCGCCTGCCCCCTGCCCGCCACGCCGATTGTCCTGGGGACTTCTGCGGAGCCCCCTACCCCTTTCCCGACCTCGCCTCACGCCCGCCTCGAGCTGCCGACCTTCCCGACCCGCGAGGGTGGGGAGGACTGACGGACGGAGCCGGCGCGGAGACGGAGGTGGAGGACGCTGAGACCCCGCGCCGACGCGCGGAATGGGAATCGGAAAGGGCGCACGGGCGCCGCTTCCCAGTCTGCAGTGGTCCCAGCCCCGCCTTCGCACCTCAGCCCGACCGCCCAGCCTCGTAGAGCCAATCCTTATCCCGAAGTTACGATCTGACTTGCCGACTTCTTACGCTGTCTTTGATCTAACATGCCAGAGGCTGTTCACCTTGAGACCTGTCGCGGATATGGGCACGCCCGGCGCGAGACTTACACCTTCTCTCCCCGGATTTTCAAGCACACATTGAGGGTTGACTCGGGACGCCGGAACTGCAAGCGTCCCAGGCGTGGGCTCATCTCGGGCGTAACCCCATTCCAGGGTGCCCGCCCTTCATGTAATAGTAAAAGAGAACTTTCCGGCCCCCGCCAGCTTCTCCGGGTTCGCTTGCGTTACCGCACCGGGTTCTCTCGCGCCCGCTCCGCACTCGGGTTCTGGGATCTGAACCAGACTTTCGACCGGGCCGTCAGAAGCCACGGAGGCCATCGCCTCCCCTTCCGAACGCGCGTCGCTTCATCCCTTAGACTGATTGACCCATGTTCAACTGCTGTTCATGAACCTTCTCCACTTCGCCTTCAAAGCTCGCTTGAATATTTGCTACTGAGCCACACAAGATCTGCACTCACGCGGTGCTCCCCACCAATGCCCTGCACTTAGGCTTCAGCGCTGCCGCCGGCGCGCCTCCAACTCGCCGAAGGCGATTCTGTCTCGAGCATAACGTGGTCGCAAGCTGGCCGACGGGCCGGGTATGGGCCTCGACGCTCCAGCGCCATCCATTTCAGGGCTAGTTGATTCGGCAGGTGAGTTGTTACACCACCCTTAGCGGATTCTACTCTGTGGCCACCGGGCCCCTGCTGCCCAGAGACAACCAACACCTTTCTGGGGGTCTGATGAGCGTTGGCATCGGGCGCTTAACTCGTGTCCTGGTTCATCCTGCAGCGCCAGTCTCTGCTTTGCTTCAAAAGTGCGTCTACTTGGCGGCCTGCATTCCACAGCCCAGGCTCCAGGCCAGTGAATGGCTTTCTACCTGTATTTAAAGTTTGAGAATAGGTTGAGATCGTTTTGCCCAAGGTCTCTTTGTCATCTGGCTTTACTGGATAAAACTGCTTAAAGCGAGCGAGCGCCAGTCATCCTGAGGGGAAACTGGAGGACACCAGCTAATAGATGGTTCGGCTAGTCTTTCGCCTCATACCCATAAGGGGGTCGGACGACCGATTTGCACGTCAGGATCACACGGCCTCACCAGAGCTCCTCCAGCCTGCCATCCTGCCCAGGCAGTCTACCATCTCGGGTACGCACGCGCGCCTAGCTCTCACCTGCCCGGCAGGCGCTAGACGGGTCAGGCGCGCTCGCCGCGGGGATCCCACCTGAGCGGGCGGCTTGCGCCGGCCACCTTCATTGCGCCCGTGGCCTTGAGAGAGCCTTGATCACGCGTTAGGGACTTCGGGTCCGTTTCAGACGGGTCGGGTGGGTGGCCGATTCACACGCCGACTCTCGAGCGCCACTTGTGGCTTCTGGGCCGATCTCGCTCTGGCGCGCGCGCGGTCGGGACGGATCGAGGACAGTCCGGTCCCCGGTCGACGACGCCGCTGGGACGGGGGTTCGCCCCTCCCGCGCGTCGGCAGGAGAGAAGGCGGCGAGACACTCCCGCCGCCCCGTAAGCGCAAAGTCGGAGCGCGGGGTCGCCGCCGTGCCCCTCGGCTGAGGGGAGCCGCTGCCACCTTTCGCCCGGCCCTTCCTGGCCAAACTGGAGCGTCGCGCACCGCTGAAGGAAGTGCATCTGACGGACGTAAGTGCCGAAGGCCCGACGGGCGGCGCTCTCCTGCCGGCGGGATTCGCAGACCGCGCTGGCCGGCCGGGTCTGCAGCCGAGCTGAATCTCCGTGGCAGACTGCGGTGACGGACCCTGCCTGCCATTACTTTAGCTGTTTCATGCGCCTGTTGGAACTCTCTCTGAAAAGTCTTTTCAATCTTTCTCATGGCACTTGTTTGCATTATCGGTCTCGTACTGCATGAACGCCTGATGGTGCCTACTGACACCCGCTTTGGGCTTGCCGGGGCATTCCGCCAACCTGACTCCGAGAAGAACCGCACTTCGGCGGGAGGGGGCTCACCGCCTCTACACCGTCCACGTACAAGTTTCCATCAGAAGGATTCAGGGCCCGACCCAGCGCGAGAGAGTAACGGCCTCTGCACGCCACATGGGGTCCTCGGCCGCCGTGGCCCGGGCGGATTCGGGCGCTAAGCTCTCCTCTTTCGCCGCCGCTACTGGAGGGGGAATCCTTTGCTAAGTTTTTTTCTCCGCGAGTAGTATGCTGCCAATTCAGCGGTCGTCTCTGCCTGATCTGGAGGTCGCGGTCGGATATGGGTTAGGAGCGCCGTCACTGCTGCTGCTGCTGCGGCTGGTCCTGAACAGGTCTCTGCTACCACAAGCCTGGCAGGCGCCGAGGGGGCGAGACGGAGTTGCCAACTTCACAGGTTACGCACGGAGCGTCCAGGAGGGGGCGGAGGGAGCCGGGGTTCTTACGCTGGCGGGCGACGGAGGTGGCAGATACCCACCGGAAGCCGCCGTAGAGGAGGATGCCGCCGTCCTAGATGCCTGGGGACGTTGACCTCCTCGTGAGGAAGCCGAGGAAGCGCCACTTCCCGCCGAGGAGGGCGCGTCGTGGGCGGTCTGGTACTTCTGGGGAGGATTTGAGGGGAGCGAGCCCTCGCGATGTTTCAGCTGTAGCTGTGACCTGGAGGTCCTGACTGGCGGGAAAGCCACCAGACAGGCGTGGCTCGACGGACTCTGGGCCGCAAAAGTGCGTCTGAAGTGTCGATGATCGATGCTCTCGCAATTCACATAGTTCCTTGTGTGCTGGCCGCGCTTCTTCATCGACGCGAGCGGCGAGTGGATCCACCGCTAAGAGTCGTGACTGCGCTTTGAGTTTAGCGCTCGGAGGCGAGCCAACCGCACAGGCTTCTGTGGGTCTAAAATACAAAGGGCTGTTCCTCGACGGCGCCCCCGCGAGAGGGGGGACTGAACCGCACGGTCCCAAGCCTCGCTGGGTACCGCCAAAAGTTGGTAAAGCAAAGTCTTCAGGAGGCTCAGCAGCCTGGCCCCCACCCCGTGCCAAGGCAGTGCGCCGCTCATGCAGGTTGCTCAAGCCTCTCCGGAGGTGCGCTGGCGCCTCCTAGGGGAATGCTCCTTCTCGCATGATCCCCTCTTCGCTTGGCCTTAGGTTTTGTGCGGTTCTTTGCTGCCTTGATGTTCTGAGCGGTGAGACCTCTCGGCCACGGCCGCTGGAAACATGTGAGCAAAATAGGATAGAGGGCTTCTTTACTCTGACGCGGCGTCCCTCCTTCTCGCGGGAGGAGATTTGAATCCACGGTCCTGGGAGGCCGTGGCGGTACCCGCCAGGCCTCTGCCTCCGGCCCCCCGCCGCTTGGAAAAGCAGGGGCCCACTGAGGCAGCCGACAGCCAAGGTTCTCTTCGATCTCTCTCTCCGCCTCTTTAGGTTTTTGTGCGGTTCTTTGCTGTTTTGCCTTTTGCGCCGGTAGACCTCGCCACGCATGCTGGATCATAGAGTAAATTAGGATAGAGGTTTCTTTTTACTCCCGGACGGGCGCGCCTCCTTCGCGGGAGGAGACTTGAAACTCCACGGTCCTGAGGCCGTGGCGGGTACCTGCCAGGCTCTCGCCTGGTCCCCTCCGCTGCTGGAAAGCAGGGGGCCTGCCGAGTGCAGCGACAGTCAAGTTCTCTGATCTCTCTCTCTCCGCCTTAGGTTTTGTGCAGGCCTTTTGCCGCCGGTTTTTGAGCTGGTAGACCTCGGGCCACGGCCGCTGGATCATAGAGTAAAATAGGATAGAGGCTTTTGACCCGGACGGGCGCCTCCTTCGCTGGAGGAGACTTGAACCCACGGGTCCCGGAGGTCCAGGCGGGTACTCCAGGCCAGGGTTCTCGCCCGCCCCCGCCGCTGAAAGCAGGGGGCCCGGCTGAGGCAGCGACAGTGCGGCGCCGCGTAGGTTGCCTGCCTCCGCGGGAGGTGCGTCAGCCTCCCAGGGAACGGCAGCGCCTTCGCGGATCTCTCTCCGCGCTGCTTAGGTTTTTGTGCGTGTTCTTTGCTGCCTTGGGGGGTTTTTGAGCGGGTAGACCTCGGCCACGGCCGCTGATCATAGAGGTAAAGAGGATAGAGGTTTTTTACTCCCGGACGGCGCCCTCCTTCACGGGAGGAGACTTTGAACCCACGGTCCCGAGGCCGCGGTGGTACTGGGCTAGGGCTCCTGCTCAGCCCCGCCGCTGAAAGCGGGCCAGCCAGGCAGCGACAGTCAAGTTCCCTTTTTCTTATCGCGCTCTGCGCTGGCGCTGGGTGCCCATGAGGAGGCCGCGCTGGAGCCGCCGGCCCTCTGCCGCGCAAGAGACCGGAGCTTCTGAGACGGGGGGAGGTGGGCTAGGCCTCGCCCGGGCGGTTTCGCTTTGATCGGGCCGGGCCGTATAACGATCTCCGCAGAGTTCACCACGGAAACCTTGTTATACTACTTTTACTCTCTAGATAGTCAAGTTTGATCGCCTTCCGCGCACCCGCCAGAGCCCTCGCGAGGGGCTCCCGCGGGCCGGGTCCGAGGACCTCACTCAAACCATCCAATCGGTAGTAGCGACGGGCGGTGTGTACAAAGGCGGCAGGATTTAATCAACGCGAGCTTATGACCCGCGCTTTACCGGGAATTCCCTGCTGATGGGAAATAGTTTCAATCCCCAGTCCCGATCACGAGCCGGGTTCAGCTGGTTACCCGCGCCTCTCGGCGCAGGGTAGACACACGCTGATCCGCCATTGTGGCGCCGCAGCAGGCAGCCCCGACATCTAAGGTGGGCATCACAGACCTGGTTATTGCTCCATCTCGCGTGGCTGAACGCTACTTGTCCTCTAAGCAGTTTTTGACGCCACCTGGCGGTGGCCGCACGACTATTTAGGCAAGCCGGAGTCTCGCCATATCGGAATGAACTAGACAACCGCTTCCACCAACTAAGAACGCCATGCACTACCACCCATAGAATCGAGAAAGAGCTAGATCAATCCGTCAAATCCTTCCCGTGTCCGGGCCGGTGAGGTTTCCCGTGTTGAGTCAATTGCCGCGCAGGCTCTACTCCCGGTGCCTCTTCCACAATCCCTTTGCTTCAGCTCTTGCAACCATACTCCCGGAACCTCAAAGACTCAGGCTTCCCGACGCCGCCCGGCGGTCATGTGGAATAACGCCGGATCGCGGGTCGGGCACGCTCGATGGTCGAACTACGATCGTATCTGATCGCCTTCAACCTCCGACTTCGCTTCTGATTAATGAAACATTCTTGGCAATGCTTTCGCTTTCGCCTCGGCTCGGCGCTCGTCCAAGAATTTCCACCTTCTAGCGGCGCAACACGCACGCCCCGCCGTCCCCTCTTGACCATGGCTCCGGGTTCCAGAAATCTACAAAAAGAACCGAGTCCTATTCCATTATTCCTAAGCCGCGTACATTCAGCGGCGACGCCTGCCTGCTCGCCGGAAAGTACTCTAATTTTTCAGCAAACGCCGGACGTCTTCGACCGGCCCTCGGATCACCCAGCCATGGGCATCCGGGCGCCGAGAGGTAGGGACTCTGACGGGCGGTAAAGGCCGCCTTCGCGGACCGCCAGCCAGATCCTGAGATCCAACCCATTGCTTTTTAACTGTGCAACTTTTTTAATATACGCCATTGAGCTGAATCACCAGGCTGCTGGCACCAGACTTGCCTCCAATCGGGCCCGCCATGTGTTTAAAGATACGCTATCTCCAATTACAGGGCCTCAAAGAGACCTGTATTGTTATTTTTCGCTACCACTCTTCTCCGAAGTCGGAATGTAATGGCGCGCTGCTGCCTTCTTGATGTGGTAGCCGCTTCAGGCCTCTTCCGAATCGAACCTGATTCCCCGTCACCCGTGGTCACTATGGTAGGCGCCTGATGTACCATCGAAAGTTGATAGGGCAGACACTGAATGAATCACGTCACCACTGCGAAGGGCTTGAGCGATCGGCCCGGAGGTTATCTTAGAGTCACCAAAGGTACCGGGTCCGAGGACGGATCTCCGGGGCCCGGATGGTTTTGATCTGATAATGCATCGCTGGCCTCAGCCTCCCGCCTCCGCGAGAGGAGGCCGCCCGGTCGGCGCTGTTTGGTATGTATTAGCTCTGGAATTGCCAGTTATCCAAGTACCGGGTGGAGCGACTTCTCAGGGACTATAACTGATTTAATGAGCCATTCGCGAAAGTTCTTGACTGTACCGCCGTAGTGCACTTAGACCTGCATGGCTTAATTTTGAGATAAGTATATGAACACTGGCAGATCAACCAGGTAACTCCCCCGTGGGTCGACTTAAACCGACGCTGCTGCGGAAGGTTTTGGCTACACACGGTCTCAGTCCGCCTGAGGAGGGGCCTGGGGTAGACCTCGCTGACTCGCTAAGACCGCCGCCGGCAGGCGATGCGCTGCTCGAACCTTTCGGGCGGGGGTCGCTGTTGTTCGTGGTGGTCGCTGATCGGCGCGACGCCTGGAAAAGTGTGTGTTTCTACGGGACGGGGCATCTGCCGCGGCGCGCCGCTGACGCTGGCCGCTGCGCTTCTGCCTCCACGCCGCCGGTGACGGACTTCGCGCCTGACCGCCGCCCAGGCCTCCTCCGGCGGTTCGCGCTTTTCTCGGGCTGAGGGGGCCTGCTTCGTACGCACCGTCCAAATTGCCCGGCGCGGCGTGTCAAAGCCCAAACGCAAACCCATTGCACGCCGTGGTTCTGCCAGGCACTCCCGATTTATATGGCAGCGGGGCTGGCTGGTGGGGTCCCTAGGTTAGGCGCGCTGCGCTTCCAATCGGACCACGCTTTCGGGCCGAGGATGACGCTTTCTCGCCGCCGAACGCCCTTCTCTCGCGCCTGTGTCCGTGTTTCAGGTGAAGCGGCTGGATAGCCCTCGCCCGAGCTTCAGAAAGATTGGGCGCTCAAAACTTGCCGATATGACTTAGCCGTTTTTCTGACTTTTTTTTCGCCAGAGACTCAAGTCCAATAAAACACGCTGTCACCGGAAAATCGTGGTACCCATGTAAAAGTTGCTCCTGTAAACGGCCACCCCAGGGTCGCGGGAAATTTGAATCATGCCCGAGGAGGCCTCTCGTCGGCCTGACTTCGAGCCCTCGGAGGGTGCGGAAGTCGATCTTTCTCTCGGTTGACTTAGTGCAATTTTCGAAACGAAATCATCCAGGCGCCTCATCCGACCGATCGAGTCCGGGTTATGCGCTTCCGACGCTTTCCCACTCGGACCCGCGCCGTCCTGAGGGAAATTTTTTTCGCTCAAAACCTAAGTCCAAACATCCAGGCGCTCATCCGGACCGATCGAGTCCGTTAAGTGCGCCTTCCCGGACGCTTTCCCACTCGACCGGCCCCTGGAGGGAAATTTTTTGCGCTCAAAACCTAAGTCCAAACATCCAGGCGCTTATCCGACCGATCGAGTCCGGGTTGCGCGCCTTCCCGACGCTTTCCCACTCGACTTCGCCCAGCCCTGGAGGAAATTTTTTTTTCGCTTCAAAACCTAAGTCCAAAGATCCAGGCGCTTTCATCCGACCGACGAGTCCGTTAAGTGCGCGCTTTCCCGGACGCTTTCCCACTCGACTTCCCGGGCCATCCTGGGAGGAAATTTTTTTTTAAGTTCAAAATCCAGGCGCTAAGTCCAAACATCCAGGCGCTTTTCAGAAAACCGAAGTCCAAAACATCCAGGCGCTTCGACGAAAGTCCGGTTATGCGCTTCCCGGACGCTTTTCCACTCACTTCGCGCCCTGGAGGAAATTTTTGGCGTTCAAAACCTAAGTCCAAACATCCAGGCGCTTCATCCGACCGATCGAGTCCGGTTATGCGCGCCCGACGCTTTCCCACCGACTTTCGGCCGCCCTGGAGGAAATTTTTTGCTCAAAACCTAAGTCCAAACATCCAGGCGCTTTCATCCGACCGATCGAGTCCGGGTTATGCGCCTTCCCGGACGCTTTTCCCACTCGGACTTCGGGCCACCCTGGAGGAAATTTTTTTTGCTTTCAAAACTCCAAGTCCAGACATCCAGGCGCTTTCATCCAGCCATCTCGCCGGGTTAAGTGCGCGACTCGACGCTTTCCCACTCGGACCCGGGTCCCTGGAGGAAATTTTTTTCGCTCAAAACCTAAGTCCAAACATCCAGGCGCTTTATATTTCAGACGATCTCGGCCGGGTTATGCGACTCCCAAAGATTCACGCTTCCCACTCCGGACTTCCGCCACTGGAGGAAATTTTTGCTTTCAAACCTAAGTCCAAACATCCAGGCGCATATTTCAGACGATCTCGGCCGGGTTATGCGACTTCCCTGACGCTTCCACTCGGACCCGCCACCCTGGAGGAAATTTTTTGTTTTCAAACCTAAGTCCAAACATCCAGGCGCATATTTCAGACGATCTCGGCCGGGTTAAGTGCGACTTCCCGGACGCTTTCCCACTCACTCCCGCCACCCTGGAGGATTTTTTTGCTTTCAAAACCTAAGTCCAAACATCCAGGCGATATTTCAGCCGATCTCGCCGGGTAAGTGCGACTTCTCGGACGCTTTCCCACTCGGACTCTCCACCCTGGAGGTATTTTTTAAGCTGCCAAAACCTAAGTCCAGACATCCAGGCGCATATTTCAGACGATCTCGGCCGGTTATGCGACTTCCCGACGCTTTCCCACTCGACTTCGCCACCCTGAGGATTTTTTTGCTTTCAAAACCTAAGTCCAAACATCCAGGCGCATATTTCAGACGATCTCGGCCGGGTTATGCGACTTCCTGACGCTTTCCCACTCGACCCCGCCACCCTGGAGGATTTTTTTGCTTTCAAAACCTAAGTCCAGACATCCAGGCGCATATTTCAGCCGATCTCGCCGGGTTATGCGACTCCTCGACGCTTTCCCACTCGGACTTCTCCACCCTGGAGGTATTTTTGCCGCTCAAAACCTAAGTCCAGACATCCAGGCGATATTTCAGATTTATCTCGCCGGGTTATGCGACTTCCCGACGCTTTCCCACTGACTTCCCGCCACCCTGGAGGATTTTTTTGCTTTCAAAACCTAAGTCCAAACATCCAGGCGCATATTTCAGCCGATCTCGCCCGGTTATGCGACTTCGACGCTTCCCACTCGACCCTCCACCCTGGAGGATTTTTTGCTGCTCAAAACCTACGCCCAGACATCCAGGCGCTCGCATACAGCCGATCAAGGCCGGGTTAAGAGCTACTTCGATACACACACATTTACGAACCCCGTGTCTGGATTTCAATTTTCCAAAGGGCCTGGGCTCACACATTAACCCCAACGCAGTAACACTTTAATGGGCATCGCTTTATTTCATTCTCGCCCTGGATGAATGTTTTACAAAGGGCCTGCGCCACAGACTAACCCTACACACTAACACCTTATTGGGCATAATTTTTTCTATAAAGGCCCTGGATGAATGTTTTCTATAAGGCCTGCGCTTGACAGACTAACCCCATCACAATAACACTTATGTGGGCATGATTTTATTCTATAAAGGCCCTGGATGAATGTTTTCTATAAGGCCTGCGCTCACAGACTAACCCCATCACAATAACACTTATTTGGGCATGATTTTATTTAAAAAGGCCCTGATGAATGTTTTCACAAAGGCCTGCGCTCACAGACTAACCCGACACAGTAGCGCCTTATTGGGCATGATTTTATTTAATAAAGGCCCTGGAGGAATGTTTTCTATAAGGCCTGCACTCACAGACTAACCCCATCACAATAACACTTATTTGGGCATGATTTTATTCTATAAAGGCCCTGGATGAATGTTTTCTATAAGGCCTGCGCCACAGACTAACCCTATCACAATAACACTTATTTGGGCATGATTTTATTTAATAAAGGCCCTGGATGAATGTTTTCTATAAGGCCTGCGCTCACAGACTAACCCCATCACAATAACACTTATTTGGGCATGATATTATTTAATAAAGGCCCTGATGAATGTTTTACAAAGGGCCTGCGCTACAGACTAACCCACACAGTAACACCTTTATTGGGCATGATTTTATTTAATAGAGACCCTGGATGAATGTTTCTATAAGGCCTGCGCCACAGACTAACCCCATCACAATAATACTTATTTGGGCATGATTTATTTAATAAAGGCCCTGATGAATGTTTTCTATAAGGCCCAAGCCACAGACTAACCCCAACCCCTAACCCTAACCCTAACCCTAACCCTAGCCCTAACCCCAACCTCCTAACCCCTAACTCCTAACCCTAACCCTAACCCTAACCCTAACCTCCTAACCCTAACCCTAACTTTAGCCCTAACCCTAACTCCTAACCCTAACTCTAGTTTCCTAACCCTAACTCCTAACTCCAAACCCTAACCCTAACCCTAACCCTAGCCCTAACCCTAACCCTAACCCTAACCCTAACCCTAACCCTAACCCTAACCTTATTGGGCATGATTTTACTCTCTATAAAGGCCCTGGGTGACAGTTTTACACAGGGCCTGGGGTCACAGACTAACCCCATCACAATAGCACTTTATTTGGGCATGTTTTTATTTAATAAAGGCCCTGATTGAATGTTTTCTATAAGGCCTGCGCCACAGACTAACCTCCACACAGTAACGCTTCATTGGGCATGATTTTATTTAATAAAGGCCCTGGAACAATGTTTTCTATAAGGCCTGCGCGCCACAGACTAACCCTGACACAGTAACTCTTTGTTGGGCATGATTTACTTTAATAAAGGCCCTGGAAAATGTTTTCTATAAGGCCTGCGCTCACAGACTAACCCGACACAGTAACGCTTTATTGGGCATGATTTTATTTAATAAAGGCCCTGGAAAAATGTTTTCTATAAGGCCTGCGCCACAGACTAACCTGACACAGTAACGCTTCATTGGGCATGATTTTATTTAATAAAGGCCCTGGAACAACAATGTTTTCTATAAGGCCTGCGCCACAGACTAACCTGACACAGTAACTCTTTGTTGGGCATGATTTTACTTAATAAAGGCCCTGAAAATGTTTTCTATAAGGCCTGCGCTACAGACTAACCCGACACAGTAACGCTTTATTGGGCATGATTTATTTAATAAAGGCCCTGGAAAAATGGTTTCTATAAGGCCTGCGCCACAGACTAACCCGACACAGTAACGCTTCATTGGGCATGATTTTATTTAATAAAGGCCCTGATGACAGTTTTTTAAGGCCTGCGCTTACAGACTAACCTGACACATTAACGCTTTATTGGGCATGATTGTATTTAATAAAGGCCCTGGATGAATGTTTTCTATAAGGCCTGCGCCACAGACTAACCTCCCGACACAGTAACTCTCTCATTGGGCATGATTTTATTTAATAAAGGCCCTCGATGAATGTTTTGTATAAGGCCTGCCTCACAGACTAACCTCACACAGTAACTCTTATTTGGGCGTGATTTTATTTAATAAAGGCCCTGGAAAATGTTTTCTATAAGGCCTGCGCTCACAGACTGACCCCTTACACAGTAACTCTTATTGGGCATGATTTTATTTAATAAAGGCCCTCATGAATGTTTTCTATAAGGCCTGCGCTCACTGACTAACCCCTGCACAATAACACTCTTATGGGCATGATTTTATTTAATTAAGGCCCTGATGACAGTTTTCTTAAGGCCTACCTCACAGACTAACCCGACACAGTAACTCTTTATTGGGCGTGATTTTATTTAATAAAGGCCCTGGAAAATGTTTTTCTATAAGGCCTGCGCCACAGACTAACCTCACACAGTAACGCTTTTTATTGGGCGTGATTTTATTTAATAAAGGCCTCGATGAATGTTTTTCTATAAGGCCTGCGCCACAGACTAACCCGATACAGTAACTCTTATTGGGCGTGATTTTATTTAATAAAGGCCCTGGAAAATGTTTTCTATAAGGCCTGCGCCACAGACTGACCCCCCGACACAGTAACTCTTTATTGGGCATGATTTTATTTAATAAAGGCCCTCGATGAATGTTTTCTATAAGGCCTGCGCCACTGACTAACCTCTGCTATAATAACACTCTTATGGGCATGATTTTATTTAATTAAGGCCCTGATGACAGTTTTCTTTAAGGCTCACCTCACAGACTAACCCACACAGTAACTCCTTTATTGGGCGTGATTTTATTTAATAAAGGCCCTGGAAAATGTTTTTCATAAGGCCTGCGCCACAGACTAACCCGACACAGTAACGCTTTATTGGGCGTGATTTTATTTAATAAAGGCCCTGGAAAATGTTTTCTATAAGCACTGCGCTCACTGACTAACCTCTGCTATAATAATACTCTTATGGGCATGATTTTATTTAATAAAGGCCCTGGATGACAGTTTTCTTTAAGGCCTGCGCCACAGACTAACCTTATACACAGTAACTCTTTGTTGGGCATGATTTTACTTAATAAAGGCCCTGGAAAATGTTTTCTATAAGGCCTGCGCTCACAGACTAACCTGACACAGTAACGCTTTATTGGGCATGATTTTATTTAATAAAGGCCCTGAAAAATGTTTTCTATAAGGCCTGCGCCACAGACTAACCCCGACAGTAACGCTTTATTGGGCATGATTTTATTTAATAAAGGCCCTGGATAAATGTTTTCTTTAAGGCCTGCGCCACAGACTAACCCTCTGCTATAATAACACTCTTTATGGGCATGATTTTATTTAATAAAGGCCCTGATGACAGTTTTTTTAAGGCCTGCCTCACAGACTAACCCGACACAGTAACTTCTTTATTGGGCGTGATTTTATTTAATAAAGGCCCTGGAAAAATGTTTTTCTATAAGGCCTGCGCTCACAGACTAACCTTGACCCATTAACTCTTTATTGGGCATGATTTTATTTAATAAAGGCCTCGATGAATGTTTTCCATAAGGCCTGCGCTACAGACTAACCTCTGCCACAATAATACAGATTTGGGTATGATTTTATTTATTAAAGGCCCTGATGAATGTTTTTTACAAAGGCCTGCGCCTACAGACTCGCCCCATTAGCAGCAGCGACGCGCAGGGCACGAATTTCAGAGTTTTTAGAGAAAAAAAAAAAAAAAAATTGTGCGATGCTGAAAAGTTGCTCCTGGTGTAAACGCCACCTCCGGGGTCGCGGTGAAATTTGAATCGTGCCTGAAGAGGCCTCGGTCGGCCTGACTCGGAGCCTCGGAGGGTATGGAAGTCGGACCTTCTCGGTTGACTTCTAGTGCAATTTTCGAAACGAAAATCATCCAGGCGCATATTTCAGCCGATCTCAGCCGGGTTAAGCGACTTCTCGACGCTTTCCCACTCGACCCCGGCCTCCTGGAGGAAATTTTTCGCTCAAAACCTAAGTCCAAACATCCAGGCGCATATTTCAGCCGATCCAGCCGGGTTAAGTGCGACTTGACGCTTCCCACTCGACCCCGCCTCCTGGAGGAAATTTTTTCGCTCAAAACCTGTCCAAGTCCAAACATCCAGGCGCATATTTCAGCTCCACGATCTCGGCCGGGTTATGCGCGTCCAAATCTCGGACGCTTTCCCACTCTCGACTTCCGCCTCCCCTGGAGGAAATTTTTTTTCTTTCAAAACCCAAGTCCAAACATCCAGGCGCATATTCAGCCGATCTCGGCCGGGTTGGCGCGCGACTTCTCGGACGCTTTCCCACTCACCCCGCCTCCCTGGAGGAAATTTTTTTTTCGCTCAAAACCGTAAGTCCAAACATCCAGGCGCATATTTCCAGCCGATCTCAGCCGGGTTAAGCGCGACTTCTCGGACGCTTTTCCCACTCACCCTCTCGGCCTCCTGGAGGAAATTTTTTCGCTCAAAACCTAAGTCCAAACATCCAGGCGCATATTTCAGCCGATCTCAGCCGGGTTTGGCGCGACTTCTGACGCTTTCCCACTCGACCGGCCTCCTGGAGGAAATTTTTTGCTTTCAAACCTAAGTCCAGACATCCAGGCGCTTATCATTTAGCCGATCTCGGCCGGGTTAAGCGCCTTCTCGACGCTTCCCACTCCAGGCACTTTCGCACCCTGGAGGAAATTTTTCGGACTCGCCTCTGGAGGAAATTTTTTCGCTCAAAACCTAAGTCCAAACATCCAGGCGCATATTTCAGCCGATCTCAGCCGGTTAAGCGCGCACTTCCCGGACGCTTTCCCACTCGACCCCGCCTCCTGGAGGAATTTTTTTTCAACTTCCAAACATCTCAAAACCTAAGTCCAAACATCCAGGCGCATATTTCAGCCGATCTCAGCCGGGTTAAGCGCGACCGGACGCTTCCCCCACTCGGACCCCGCCACCCTGGAGGAAATTTTTTTCGCTCAAAACCTAAGTCCAGACATCCAGGCGCATATTTCAGCCGATCTCGGCCGGTTAAGCTTCCTGGACGCTTCCTCACTCACTTTCTCCACCCTGGAGGAAATTTTTGCCACTTTCAAAACTGGAGTCCAAACATCCAGGCGATATTTCAGACGATCTCGCCGGGTTAAGTGCGACTTCCGGACGCTTTCCACTCACTCCGCCACCTGGAGGAAATTTTTTGCTCCAAAACCTAAGTCCAAACATCCAGGCGCATATTTCAGCCGATCTCGCCCGGTGCATGCGACTTCTCGGACGCTTTCCCACTCGACTCTCCACCCACTGGAGGATTTTTTTTCGCTTTCAAAACCTAAGTCCAAACATCCAGGCGCATCTCACAGCCGATCTCGCCGGCTGCTTAAGTCGCACTTCACTGACGCTTTCCCACTCGACTCCCGCCACCCCGGAGGTATTTTTTGCTGCTCAAAACCTAAGTCCAAACATCCAGGCGCATCTCATACGATTCCAGCCGCTATAAGCCCACTTCACGGGCGCTCGCTTTCACTCGGGACCTTCGCCACCCCTGGAGGTATTTTTTAAGCCGCTAAAACCTGGTCCAGACATCCAGGCGTGCATATCACAGCCGACCTTCGGCTTTCTACTTCACGGCGCTTCCCCACTCACCCACGCCCACCCTGGAGGTATTTTTTGCCGCTTCAAAACCTAAGTCCAAACATCCAGGCGCATCTCATAGCCGATCTCGGCCGCTATCTCACTTCACGGACGCTTTCCTGCACTCTCCCGCCACCCCGGGAGGTGGTATTTTTGCCGTTAAAACCTGCTAAGTCCAAACATCCAGGCGCATCTCACAGCCGATCTCGGCCGCGTTAGCTCCCTTCACGGGCGCTCCCACTCACCTCGCCACTCGAGGTATTTTTTGCCGCCAAAACCTAAGGTCCAAACATCCAGGCGATCTCACAGCCCATCAAGGTCAAGAGCGCCACTTCTCGGACGCACCTCACGTGCAACCCCCTAGCCTCCATTCTCCAGCCTTACAGACATCCAGGCTCTGCTCACGACCGATCCCCGCCCGGGCACACCTGCGCCTCTTCCTCGGCATCACCTCCGAAAAGCCTCCTGGTAGGGACCCTCCGGGGGACTTGCACACCTGTTCTCCGCTCGTGCCCGGTACTCCACTATTGGCCGGGTCACTATCTCAGTACAACCAAGGCCTCAAAAGAACTGTGCACTGTACCTCCCCATCGACTACTAGGTTTTGAGGGCTTTTTCTTCCGAGAGGGAGCCCGCCGCCCCCCTGCGTCCGACCGAGCCAGCTCCTCTCCTCTCGGGCGGCCTCTCCGCCGCTCCCTCGTTCTTCTCCGCCACTGGTACCCCTATCACTTTAGGTTTTGAGGGGTTTTTCTTCCGGAGAGGGGAGCTGCTGCCTCCGGCCACTGAAAGGCCAGTTTCATCGGGCGCCTTCCGCTGCCTCGGTTCTCTCTCCACTACTGGTACTCCCTATCGGATTTAGGTTTTGAGGGGTTTTTTTCTTCCGAGAGGGAGCTTCGCTGCCTCCCTGGTCCGACACTGAAGCTCAGTTCTCTCTTCGGGCGGCCTTCTCCGCTGCCTCTCGGTTCTCTGCGCCACTGGTACTCCCCATCAGACTTAGGGTTTTGGAGGGGTTTTTTTTTTCTTCCGAGAGGGAGCTCGGCTCTGGCCCCATCCGACTGAATCTCTCAGCTGCCTGGACTCTGCCCTCTCACGCCTGCCACTCCGCTCCACTGGTACCCCCGCGGCGGAGGAGGGGGTGTATGCCAGCCCTCGCAGGTCGCCCGGCTGGGCCTCCTCCTCGGACCGGCAAAAGATTGGATCTAGGGATGACTTTCAATGATCGCAGCGCGAGTGAGCTGCTCTTGCCACTTACGAAACCTCTGACTCCAGAATCAGGTCGCTCACGAGTCATTTTGCACTCACATTCTCCACAAACTCGGTGTTTTGGTCTGAAGTGGGCGCGCGCTGCTCGCCGCACTCCCGTTCAGTCTTCGAGACGCCTTCCTACCGCGCCCTTCGAGAGGGCTGACGACGCTATCCGTGGCCAATCGGCACATCGCGCTAACGGTATCGCTAGCCGCGCCAGGTGGGATTCTGACGAGGCGCTTCAGTCATAAATCCCGCAGGGATGGTAGCTTCGCACCAGTGGCTTCAGCCAAGCACACGCATCAAAATGTCGTTGAACCCGCGGTCCTCTCGATTGAGCAGGATTACTATTGCAACGACGCTTGTATCAGTAGGGTAAAATTAACCTGTCTCTTGACGACGTCTAAAACCTCCAGCCCACGCTCCTAATAGTGGGTGAACAATCCAACGCTTTGGTGAAATTCTGTTTACAAATGATAGGTAAAGAGCGACATCGGCGGATCAAAAAGCGACGTCACTATGAACGCTACGCTACGCTTCAGTTATCCTGTGGTAACTTCTTCTGACACCTCCCGCTTAAAAACCTAAAACAGGAAGGATCGTGGAGGCCCCGCCCACGGTCCGTGACCATACTGGAAAATCAAGCGATCACCGAGCTTTTGCCCTTCTGCTCCGCGGGAGGTTTCTGTCCTCCCGAGCTCGCTCTTAGGACACCTGGCGCTATCGGGCTGATAGGTGCACTCGCCTCCCAGTCAAATCCCCACCTGCCACTGTCCCTGGATATCGGGCGCCTGGGTCATGTGTGAGCGGCGCCTGGGCTTGACTCAGAAGCTGAGGCACCCGGGCCGGGGCTCAGCCCCTGCCTCACCGGTGTGAGGAAAGTTCATAAGAGTAGTGGCATTTCAACTTCGCGCCTGTTCGGGACGTGGCCTCCCACTTATTCCCACACCCTCTATGTCTCTTCATAGTGCCAGACTAGGAGCTGGAGCTCAACAGGGTCTTCTTTCTCGCTGATTCTGCCATGCCTTGCCCCTTGGCTGTGCCTTCATGCAGAGAGCAGTAGAGACAGTGGAATCTCTGCTTCATCCATTCATGCCACACTAGATAGACGGTGGCATTTGGCTACCAGAAGAGCTCATAGTTACTCCCGGGCCAAGCACCGCGCTTCGTTGAATTTCTTCTTACTTTGAGCATTCAGAGCACTGGGCGTGAAATCACATCGCCAACACTCCGCCATGGGCCTTCGCGATGCTTTGTTTTCCACTTAACATACCGATTCCCTGGTCCGCACTGTGTTCTAAGCCAGCTGCTTGGCGCCGCCGGTGCCCGGCGCTGGAGTTATTACGCTCGATACTCGACGCGCTGCCCGCCTGGACCCTTCGGGACAAGGGATGCGACGCGCCGCGCCGCGGGAGTCTCGACGCGGGCCAGAGCTGGAGTGATCTCGCGAGAAGGCCCCGGTGACACGCCCCAGAGTCGCTGGCCAAGGCATCGCGGGCGGCGCCCCGCCTCTGCTCCGGCTCCGCCACGCTGACCATTGTCCTGGGATCTCAAGGAGCCTCTCCTACCAACCTCGGATCTGGCTCTCACGCCCGCCTCGAGCCGGCCGACCTTCCCGGACCCGCGAGGGTGGGGGGGAGGACGCCGACGGACGGAGCGGGGCGAGACGGAGGGGCGAGGACGCTGAGACTCCGGGCGCCACGCCGCAAGGAAACGGAACGGCGAGCCGATGCCGCGGCCGCCCCAGCCGAGGCGCGTCCCCAGCCCCGGGCAGACCTCAGCCCGACTGCCTGAGCCTCCTTAGGAGCCAATCTCATCCCGGGTTACGGATCTGACTTGTCACGACTTTACGCTGCCTTGATCTGTTACTGCCAGAGGCTGCTCTACCTGAGACCTGCTGCGGATATGGGTACGCCCGGCGCGAGACTTGCACCTTCTCCTCTGGATTTTCAGGGCAACATTTAGGGTTGACCGACGTCACGCCGGATCAGCGCGCTTTCCAGCAAAAAATTTCATCTCGGGCGGTAATCATTCCAGGCACCGCCTTCACAAAGAAAAGAGAACTTTCCGGGCCCCCGCCTAGCTTCTTCCGGGTTCGGGCTTATGTTATCACTGACCAGCGCCCGCGCGCCCGCCTCCGCCACTCCGGTTCTGGGATCTGAACTAGACTCTTCGACGGTCAGCGACGGAGGCTATCGCCTCTTCCAACGGCGCTCGCCCATCCCTTAGGACTGACTGACTCCATGTTCAACTGCTGTTCGCATGGAACCCTTCTCCACTTCGGCCTCAAAGCTCCTGCTTCAATATTTGCTACTACTACTGCGATCTGCACTTCGCGGGCGGCTCCGTCATGGCCCGCGCTTCTAGGTTTGCGCGCCACTGCTGGCATCTCTCCTACTCGGCCGAGGCGTATCTCTGTCTCTGGAGACATCGTATCGTGTCGCTGACGGGTTGATGGGCAGCTCCGACGCCTCAGCGCCATCCATTTTCAGGGCTATAGTTGATTCGGGCAGTGTGAGTTGTTGCACACACTTTAGCTGGGATTCACTTCCATGGCTACTCAGCCCCGTTGTCTATATCAATCAACACTTTTCTGGGTCTGATGAGCGCTGCATCGGGCGCCTAACTCTGCCGTCGGTTCATATCCTTGCAGCGCCAGTTCCAGTTACCAAAAAGTGGCCCACTTGGCGTCTTCGCATTCCACGCCTAGGCTCCCAGGGCCAGCGAGCCGGCTTTTACTCATTTAAAGTTTGAGAATAGGTTGAGATCGCCGCCCCAAGGCCTTCTTGGTTGGTCCGCTTTTAATCGATAAAACTGCTTGCGCGAAGCGAAATACCGCTATCCCCGAGGGAAACTTCGGAGTGGAAACTGCCATTAGATGGTTCGATTAGTCTTTCGCCCTTTATACTCAGGTCGATGACCGACGGCACCGTCAGGACTGCCACGGGCCTCCACCAGGAGTTTCTCTTGGCCTCTTTCGCCCCGCCCAGGCATAGCCTGGCATCTTTCGGGTACCATCGCGCGCGGGCCTGCTCCACTCTGCCCGGGCGGTGCGGCTGGGACGGTCGGTAGGTGCGTCACCGGGCGGGGATCCACCTGAGCCGCGGCGCCGGCCTTCACCTTCATTGCGCCGTGGGGCCTGAGAGATACCTTTGACTCCCGCGCGCTAGGTTAGACTCCTTTTGGTCCGCGGTTTCAAGACGGCCGGGTGGGTGGATCACCACCGCTGACCTCGCCAGCGCACTTGTACAGAGGGCCGGATTCTCGCCTGGGCGGCGTTGGCGCTGGCCGGGACGGGATTGAGGATAGTCCGTCTCGCCGACGACGCGGCTGGGACGGGGGGGCCCCGCCCTCCCAAGCGCGCCGGCAGGAGAGAAGGCGCGAGGATACTTCCCGCGCCCCCGTGTAAGCGTAGCCGGGAGCCGGTTTTGTAGCCGCGTCCCGGCTGAGGGGAGCCGCCTGCCACCTTTCGCCTCCGGCCCTTCCCTGGCCAAACCGAGCCGGTCGCGGGCGCACCGAAGAAGTGGTGCACCCGACGGCGGCCGAGCGCCCGGACGGGCGGCGTTTCCTCGGCTGGCCGCGATTCACCAGACCTACACTGGGCCGCCGCTCGCCAGCTGAATTCTCCGCAGACCGCGGCGGGACTCACCCGCTTAATTTTAGGCGGTTTCACGCCCTGTTGAACTCTCTTCAAAGTTCTTTCAACTTTCCCTCACGGTAATTTTGTCGATCATCGTCCAGCGCCGGCATTAGCCTTTAGATGGAGTTTACCACCCGCTTGGCCTGCATTCCAAGCAACCCGACTCAGAAGAACCGGCCCCGGCGGGGAGGGGTCTGCTACCGGCCTCACACCGTCCACGGGGCTAAGCTCCACTCAGAGCTGGGACTCAATCCCGACCCGCGCCAGAGAACGTGGCTACCTTCAGGTACGCTACATGTCCTCTCGCCGCTGTGGGCTCCGGGCGGGATTCGCGCGGCTCTTCCTCTTCTTCGCCGCCATTGAGTGGGAATCTCAGCTAGTTTTTCTCCGCCAGTAGTTATGCCGTTTAAATTCAGCGGCCGTCTCGCCTGATCTGAGGTCGCGGTCGGATATGGTTAGAGCGCCGCCGCTGCTGCGCGGGCGGGTTGCCTGAACAGGTCTCGCCGCGCGCACGGCAGGGCGCCAGAGGGCGGCGGACGAGCGCGAATCACCATACGCACGGAGCGCCCGAGGGGGCGGAGGGAGCTGGGGGGCTCACGCCGGCGTGGCGACGGAGGTGGTATATACCACCGAAGCGCCGCCGAGAGGAGGACGCCGCCGGTCCTAGACGCCTGGGGGGACGCCACCTCCCCTCGTGGAGGGGGCCGAGGAAGCGCCTGACTCCCGCCAGAGAGGCTATGCCTGTGGCGGTCTGCACTTTGGGAGGATTTGAGGGAGCGGGAAGCCCCCGCGACAAGCCTCTCCAGCCGCTGGACCCGGAGGTCCTGATCATGGCGGGTGCGACCCTCAGACAGGCAGTGGGCCCCGGACGGACCCGGCCGCAGCGCGCTCAAGTGGTCGGAGGATCGGCGTGTCCTGCACCACATTAGCTCTCGTGAGCTGGCTGCGTTCTTTCATCACGCACGAGCCGAAAAGTGATCCACCGCCAAGAGTCGTACTGCGCTTGAGCTTTAGCGCTCGGAGGCGAGGCCTGAACCGTACAGGCTTGTGGGTCTGGGTAATACATAGTTGGCCGCTCGGACGGGCGCCCTCGCGAGAGGGGACTTCAACCCACGGTCCCGGCGCCTGCTGCACTACTGGGCTGGGCAAAGTCTTCAGAGGCTCAGAGGCTCTGCGCCCCCCACCCCGTGCCAAGGGTGGGCGCCGCGTAGGTTGCCCAAGCCTCCGCGGAGGTGCGCTGTTCCTCCAGGGAACGTATGCCCTTCGCGGATCCTCTCTCCGCTTCTGTTTAGGTTTTTGTGCGGTTCTTGCTGCCTTGGATGTTTGAGCGGCACCTCCGGCCACGGCCGCTGAACATAGAGTAAAATAGGATAGAGGTTTTTACCTCCGGACGGGCGCCTCCTTCGCGGAGGAGAGATTTGAACCCACGGTCCCGGGAGGCCGTAAGGGTACTCGCCAGGGTCCGGCTCGCCCCCCGCCGCTGAAAGCAGGGGGGCTCGCTTTGCAGCGCAGCAGACAGCCGTTCTCCCGGATCTCTCTCTCTCTCCTCCCCAGGTTTTTGTGCGGTTCTTTTTGCCGCTTTTGCTTTTGCATGCAGACCTCTCGGCCACGGCCACTGGATCAGGAGTAAAATAGGATAGAGGGTTTTTTACCCGGACGGGCGCCTCTCTGGGCGCGGGAGGAGACTTTGAACTCCACGGCCCTGGGAGGCCGCATGGTGGCTCCGCCAGGCTCCTGCTCAGCCCCCACGCTGAAAGCAGGGGTCTGCTTAGTGCAGCGACAGTCACAAGTTCTCTGGATCTCTCTCTCTCTCTGGGCCTAGGTTTTTGGAAGGGTTCTTTGCTGCTTTGGGTTTTTGAGCGGGCAGACTCTCGGGCCACGCCGGCTGATCATAGAGTAAAATAGGATAGGAGGTTTTTTTTACTTCGGACGGGCGCCCTCCTTCGCGGGAGGACTTTGAACCCACGGTCCCGAGGCCGCAAGGGTGCCTGGCCAGGTTCAAGCCCGGCTCTCTGAAAGCAGGGGTCGCTATGCAGCATAGTCATGGGCGCCGCGTAGGCTGCTCAAGCCTCCGCGGAGGTGCGCTAAGCCTCCCAGGGAACAGCGCTCTCTTTCTCATGGATCTCTCTCCGCTTTCTGCCTTAGGTTTTTAAAAGTGGTTCTTTTGCTGCCTTGGTTTTGAGCGGCAGACTTTCCCGGCCACGGCCGCTGGATCAGTAGAGTAAAATAGAGATAGAGGTTTCTTTACCCCGACGGCGCTCTTCTTCATGGGAGGAGACTCTTGAACTCACGGTCCCGGGAGGCCGCGGCGTGGTACCTGCCAGGGCCTCGCTCAGCCCCGCTGAAAGGGGGCCAGCCGAGCATGCCGCACAAGCCGTTCCTTTTTTCTTATCGCGCTTCCGCGCTTTCGCCGTGCTCCGGAGGGGAGGCCGCACGGAGCCGCTCGGCCCTGCCGCGCACCCGGAGCCTGAGATGGGGGAGGTGGGCAGGGCCTCTGCCCGGGCGTGTTTCACGGATCGGGCCGGGCCGAGTAATGATCTCTTCCGCAGGTTCACCTCACGAAACCTTTGTTACTTACTTTTACTTCCTCTAGATAGTCAAGTTTGATCGTTTTCCCGCGCGCCCGCCAGAGCCTCGCGCAGGCGTCACCGGCAATGGGCCGGTCCGAGGACCTCACTAAACCATCCAATCGGCAGGTGCGGGATGGGGCGTGTGTACAAAGGGCAGGGGATTTAATCAACCGAGTTATGACCAAGGCTACTGGGAATTCCTCGTTGATGGAAATAGTTCGAATCCCAGTCCCATCACGAGCGGGTTCAGCGCTGGTTACCCGTTACCTTCCGGCGCAGGGGGTAGATACACGTTGATCCGCCTACTGTACGCGCAGCCCGGACACCTAAGGGCATCAGTAGACCTGTTATTGTTGCCATCTCGCGTGGCTGAACGCCACTTGTCCTCTCTGGCGAAGTTTTTGACGCCACCCATGGCCGCTGGCTACACTTATTTAGCAAGCCGGAGTCCGCCTTCATATCGGAATGAACCAGATACAAATCACTTCCACTCAACTAAGTAACGGCCATGCAATTACCTTCACCAGAATCGAGAGGCATGAGCTATCAATCTGCTGAACTTTTCCAAAAAGGCTCGGGCCGCGGAGGTTTCTGTTGAGTCAAATTGCCGCAGGCCCCACTCCCGGTGGTGCCTTCCACTAATCTTTAAGCTTCAGCTTAACCACTACTCCCGGAACCTAAAGATTGCGGTTTCCGTGACGCCGCCGGGCGGGTCATGGGGAATAACGCCACGGATCGCGGGTCGGCACTCGCTTACGGCTCGAACCATGACGTACCTGATCGGCCCTAACCCTCCGACTTTCGTTCTTGATTAATGAAAACATTCTGGCAAATGCTTTCGCCGCCCCGCTTCCGTGCGCCCGGTCCAAGCACCTCTACCTTCTAGTGCAATACGAATGCCCCCGCCGTCCTCTCTTAATCACGCGGTTCCGGTTCCAGAACTCCTACAAAATAGGAACCGGAGTCCTATTCCATTATTCCGAGCTGCGTATTTAGCGGCAGATACTCAGCTTCCCGCTTTGAACACTCTAATTTTTCAGTGAAATGCGCTTTGGGCTTCTCGGATCGATACCTGCAGCCAAGGGCATCCGGGGCGCGCTCGAGGCAGGGACTCTGGGGACGTGGCGGTGTCATCCCGCGGACCAGCCAGCCAGATCCTTTAGATCCAACTCACGGTGCTTTTAACCGGCAGCAACTTTAATATACGCTGGCTGAGCTGGAATTGGCCAGCGTTGCTGGGCACTAGACTTGCCCTCCAATGGGTCCTCGCCATGTGTTTAAGATATTGCCTATTCCAATTACAGGGCCCTAAAGAGACCTGTATTGTTATTTTTCGCCACTACCTCTCCGAGTCGGAAATGGGTACCTATGCTACCCGCTGCCTCTCTCCGGATGTAGTAGTCGCTTTCTCAGGCTCCTCTCCGGAATCGAACCTCTGATTCCCGTCTACCTGTGGTCACTATGGTAGGCGCGCCTGACGATGTACCATCAAAGCCGATAGGCAGGACACTGAATGAATCGTCGCCGCCAAGGAAGGGCGCGAGCGAGACGCCCGAGGTTATCTTAGAGTCACCAAAGGTACCGGGTCCGGGAGGATTTGATCGCCGGGCCCTGGAGGGTTTTGATCTGATAAATGCATCGCATTTGCCTCAGCCTCCCAGTCCCCGCGAGAGAGGCGGTCGTGCTGGCCGGGCGCCGCTTGCATGTATTAGCTCTGGAATCTGCCAAGCAGTTATCCGGGCGACCGGGTGGAGTTGATCAAAGCGATTATAACTGATTTAATGAGCTATCGTGGCTTGACTGTACCGGCCGCGTGGTAATTTAGACCTGTATGGCTTAATCTTTTGAGATAAGCACATGTTACTGGCAGGATCAACCAGGTAACCCCTGTGGGCCGGGACTAAACCGATTTGCGGCGCTTTGCTTACACACACGGGTCTCAGTCCGCCTGAGGAGGGGCCTGGGCAGACTCGCTGATTCCTCGGCTAAGACTGTCCGCTATAGCGACACGCATGCTCGAATCCTCTTCTCAAGTGGGGGTCGCCGTTTTTCGGGGTGGGCGGCCGCTGGGATCGCGCTGACGCCGAAAAGTGTGTGCGTGTTTTACGGGACGGGGTACCGCCGCGTCGCCGCCGACGCGTCGCGCTCTGCCCTCTGCACGCCTGCCGGTGATGGACCTTCTGCGCTCTGACCGCCGTCTAGGCCCCTCCTCCGGCTCGCGCCTTCCTCGGGCTGAGGGGGCCTGTCTGCAATGAACGTCCAAATTGCCTGCGGGCGCGGTAGTATGTCAAAGCTCAAACAAATCAGAAACCTATTGCACGTGTCTCTGCCAGTGCACTTGATTTTGCTAGCGGACACAGCGGGCTGGCTGGGTGGGTCTCTATAATAGTGCGCCGCGCCTCAATCGATCACGTTCGGGGCCGAGGGGGACGCCCGCCGCCGGTAACGCCCCTCTCTCGCCTGTGTCCGTGGTTTCAGAGTGCAGAAGCTGCTCGGGAGTAGCCTCCGCCCCGAGCTTCAGAAAGACATGCTTCAAAACTTAAGTCGATATGGACTTTCAGCTGTTCTTTCTGACTTTGCCTCGCCAGAGATCTGTTCACAAAATACGCGGGCGTTTCACCAAAATCGCAGTATCCATGTAAAAGTTGCTCCTAAACGCCACCTCCAGGTCGCAGGAAAATTCTGAATCATGCCTGGGAGGAGGCCTTCTCGGTCGGCCTGACTTCGAGCTCTCGGAGGGTATGGAAGCCGGACTCTTTCGGTTGACTTAGTGCACTTTAAACGTAAAATTCATCCAGGCGCCTATCCGAATTTCTCGATTTCGAGTCCGGGGTTATGCGCCTTCTCGACGCTTTCCACTCGGACTTGCCGCCCTGGAGGGTGAATTTTTCTGCTCAAAACTTGGTCCAAACATCCAGGCGCTTTCATCCGACTGACGAGTCCGGTTATGCGCTTCCCGGACGCTTTCCCACTCGAATTTCACTGGCCCTGGAGGAATTTTTGCTTCAAAACCTAAGTCCAAACATCCAGGGCGCCATCCGAATTTATCGAAACTCAAGGCGCGCCTTCCCGACGCTTTCTCCCACTCGACCCCGCCAGCCCTGGAGGGAAATTTTTCGCTCAAAACCTAAGCCCAAACATCCAGGGCGCTTCATCCGACCGACGAGTCCGGTTGGCGCGCCTTTCCCCGACGCTTCTCCCACTCAATTTCGGGCCGCCCTGGAGGGAATTTTTTTCGCTTCAAACCTGGCATTCAAACATCCAGGCGCGGTATCCGGACCGGACGAGTCCGGTTAGGCGCGCCTTCCTCGACGCTTTCCCACTGGACTTCGGCCGCCTGAGGAAATTTTTTCGCTTCAAAACCTAAGTCCAAACATCCAGGCGCTTCATCCGGACCGATCGAGTCCGGTTAAGTGCGCTTCTTCCCGGACGCTTTCCTACTCACCGCCGCCCTGGCGGAAATTCTTTTGGCGTCAAAATCAAGTCCAAAGAATGTGGCGTCATCCACCGACGAGTCCGGGTTGGCGGCGCTTCCTTGACGCTCCACCACTCCCGGCCATTCTGGAGGAAATTTTTTTGCGCTTCAAAACTTCTAAGTCCAACATCCAGGCGCCATCCGACCGACATCAGCCCGGTTATGCGCTCTTCCGACGCTTTCCCACTCTGACTCGCCATTCTGAGGAAATTTGGCGCTCAAAACCTAAGTCCAAATATCCAGGCGCTCATCCACCGATCGAGTCCGGCAGTGCGCTCTCTCCCGACGCTTTCTCTACTCGGACTTCCCCGGCCAGCCCTGGAGGAATTTTTTTTACGAAACTTGGCAGGTTCAGACATCTAGGAGGCTTCATCCAGCATTCTCGGCTGCTTAAGTGCTACTGACGCTTCCACTCGACCTGGTCTCCTGGAGGAAATTTTTTGGTTTAAAACTGTCCAAACATGGAGGCGTATATTTCAGATTTATCTCGGCCAGGAGTTAGCGGTGACTCTCTGACGCTTCCACTCGACCCTCGCCACCCTGGAGGAAATTTTTTTGCTTTCAAAACTCAAGTCCAAAACATCCAGGCGCATATTTCAGACTCCATCTCGCCGGCAGTTGGCGCGACTCCCGACGCTTTTCCACTTCGGGACCCCGCCACCCTGAGGAAATTTTTTTTGCTTTCAAAACCTAAGTCCAACATCCAGGCGCATATTTCTCAGACGATCATCTGGCCGGTTAAGTGCGACTTCCCGACGCTCCCACTCCGACCTCCCCACCACCTGGAGGATATTTTTGCTTTCAAACCGCAGTCCAAAAGATCCAGGCGCATATTTCAGCCTCTATCTCGCCGGGTTATGCTTACTTCGACGCTTTCTCCCACTCTCGACTCCCTCCACCTGGAGGTATTTTTTGCCGTTTCAAAACCGTGTCCAGACATCCAGGCGATATTTCCAGACGCCCATCTCGCCGGTTAAGCGCGATTTCCCGGACGCTTTCCCACTCGACTTCCGCCACCCTGGAGGATTTTTTTGCTTTCAAAACCTAAGTCCAAACATCCAGGCGCATATTTCAGACGATCTCGGCCGTTAAGTGCGACTTCCGGACGCTTTCCACTCGACCCCGCCACCCTGGAGGATTTTTTTTTGCTTTCAAAACCTAAGTCCAGACATCCAGGCGCATATTTCAGCCGATCTCGGCCGGTTAAGCGACTTCTCGGACGCCCACTCGGACCCTCCACCCTGGAGGTATTTTTTGCGTTTCAAAACCTAAGTCCAGACATCCAGGCGCATATTTCAGACGATCTCGCCGGGTTGTTATGCGACTCTCCGGACGCTTCCCACTGACTTTCGCCACCCTGGAGGATTTTTTTTTTGCTTTCAAAACCTAAGTCCAAACATCCAGGCGCATATTTCAGCCATTCGGCCGGTTGGAAGTTATGCTACTTCTCGACGCTTCCCACTTCACCCTCCACCCTGGAGGATTTTTTAAGCCGCTCAAAACCCACGCTCCAGACATCCAGGCGCACACAGCCGATCAAGGTCGGGTTAAGAGCGACTTCTCGACACACACATTTACGGTAACCCCGTGTCTGGCCTTCAATTCTTCTGAGCGGCCTGGGCAAGCTCACACATTAACCCCTAACGCAGGCACTTTTTAATGGGTATCGCTTTTATTTCATTCTCGCCTCTGATGAATGTGTTTACAAAGGCCTGCGTGCAGACTAACCCCTATCACACTAACACCTTATTGGGCATAATTTTTTTTAATAAAGGCCTGGATGAATGTTTTCTATATAAGCCTGTGCTCACAGATTAACCCCATCACATAAACACTTTTTTGGGCATGATTTTATTTAAAAAGGCCCTGGATGAATGTTTTCTATAAGGCCTGCGCTCACAGACTAACCTCATCACAATAACACTTATTTTGGGCATGATTTTATTTAATAAAGGATTTGAATGATTTAATAAAGGCCTGATGAATGGGCTTATCCATAACAATGATTTTATTTAATAAAGGCCCTGAATGAATGCCTGACAGACCTAACTCTGGACAAGTATAAACACTTTAACACTTATGTGGGCATGATTTTATTTAATAAAGGCCCTGGAGGAATGTTTCTATAAGGCCTGCACTCACACAGACTAACTCCTCATCACAACAACACTTATTTGGGCATGATTTTATTCTAAAAAAGGCCCTCTGATGAATGTTTTCTATAAGGCCTAAGGCCACAGACTAACTCTATCATAACAATACTTTATTTGGGCATGATTTTTATTAATAAAGGCCCTGGATGAATGTTTTCATAAGGCTGCGTCACAGACTAACCCCATCACAATAACACTTATTTGGGCATGATATTATTTAATAAAGGCCCTGGATGAATGTTTTACAAAGGGCCCAAGGGCCACAGACTAACCTCACACAGTAACACACTTATTGGGCATGATTTTATTAATAGAGAATTCTGGATGAATGTTTCTATAAGGCTCTGCGCTCACAGACTAACTCTATCACAATGACACTTATTTGGGTGCGATTTTTATTTATAAAGGCCCTGGATGAATGAAACATAAGGCGTCCACAAATCACAGACTAATTTCAATTCAATAACACTTAACCCCAACCCCTGATCTTAATTAACAAAGTTTCTGGATTTATGTTTTCATAATTTCAACTCCTAACCCTAAACCCTAACCCTAACCTCCAACCCAACCTCAACTCCTAACCCTAACCCTAGCCCTAACCTAACCCTGACTCCTAACCCTAACCCCAACCCAAGCCCTTTAACCCTAATTTCAACCCAGCCCTAACCCTAACTTAGCAACTTAAACCTCAACCCTAGTTTTAAACTTTAAAGCCTGTAACCCATAGAATCCCTAACCTCTAACCTCAACTCCTAACCTATTGGGCATGATTTTATTCTATAAAGGCCCTGGTGGTGAGCTGTTTTCACATAAGGCTCAGGTCACAGACTAACCCTCATCTACAATAGCACGTTTATTTGGGCATGTTTTTATTTAATAAAGGCCCTGGATTTGAATGTTTTCTAAGGCCTGCGCCACAGACTAACCCACACAGTAACGGCTCATTGGGCATGATTTACTTAATAAAGGCCCTGGAACAATGTTTTCTATAAGGCCTGGTGCTACAGACTAACCCATCACAGTAACTCTTGATTGGGCATGATTTACTTTAATAAAGGTTCTGGAAAATGTTTTCTATAAGGTCTGCGCCACAGACTAACCACACAGTAACGCTTATTGGGCATGATTTTATTTAATAAAGGTCCTGGAAAAAATGTTTTCTATAAGGCCTGCGCTCACAGACTAACCCCACACAGTAACGCTTCATTGGGCATGATTTATTTAATAAAGGCCCTGGAACAATGTTTCTCTATAAGGCCTGCGCCACAGACTAACCCGGCAGCACAGTAACTCTTTGTTGGGCATGATTTTACTTAATAAAGGCCCTGAAAAATGTTTTCTATAAGGCCTAAGCGCCACAGACTAACCCACACAGTAACGCTTTATTGGGCATGATTTTATTTAATAAAGGCCCTGAAAAATGGTTTCTGGTAAGGCCTGCGCTCACAGACTAACCCGACACAGTAACGCTCATTGGGCA
>NW_025047683.1:5062652-5147134 GCF_018831695.1 Puntigrus tetrazona | reverse complement strand
GACTAACTCCATACAGTAACTCTTATTGGGCGTGATTTTATTTAATAAAGGCCCTGGAAAAATGTTTTTCATAAGGCCTGGTACTACAGACTAACTCCATACAGTAACGCTTATTGGTTTGATTTATTTAATAAAGGCCTGGCGAATGTTTCTATAAGGCCTGCACCACAGACTAACCCACAGTAACTTTATTGGGCGGATTTTATTTAATAAAGGCCCTGAAAAATGTTTTCTATAAGGCCTGCGCTCACAGATCAGACTCTCGACACAGTAACTTCTTTATTGGGTATGATTTTATTTAATAGCGCCCTCATGAATAAGCTTTATATGGCTCAAGGCTACTGACTAACTCTGCATAACAATAATTTTATGGGCATGATTTTATTTAATTAAGGCCCTGATGACAGTTTCTAAGGCCTACCACAGACTAACCTGATACAGTAACTCTTATTGGGCGTGATTTTATTTAATAAAGGGGCCCTGGAAAATGTTTTTCTATAAGGCCTGCGCCTACAGACTAACTCGGCTACAGTAAATGCCATTGGGCATGATTTTATTTAATAAAGGTCTTGAAAATAAGCTTTGGTCAGGCTTCGCGCCTACTGACTAACCTCATATAATAATACTCTATGGGCATGATTTTATTTAATAAAGGCCTCTGGATGACAGTTTTCTTTAAGGCCCGCGTCACAGACTAAATCTCCACACAGCAACTCTTTATTGCATGATTTTACTTAATAAAGGCTCCTGGAAAATGTTTTTCTATAAGGCCTACAACACAGACTAACTCCGTGACAGTAAATCGCTTTTATTGGGCATGATTCTTATTTAATAAAGTCTCTAAAAAATATGTTTTATACAGTACTGCGCTACAGACTCAACCTTTATTACAGTAACATTTTATTGGGTAATGATTTTATTTAATGTGCTACTCCTGATAATAGTGTTCTTTAAGGCCTGCGCTCACATGACTAACCTCGTTATAAAGTAAATACTCTTATTGGGCACAGATTCTTACTTTAATGTGCTGCCTCTGATGGATAGTAAGCTTCTAAGGCCTGCGCTACAGACTAACTTATTGGTAACTCTTTATTGGGTATGATTTACTTCTAATAAAGGCCCTGGAAATATGTTTATAAGGCTCATGTGCCACAGACTAACTCCACCCATTAACTCTTTATTGGGCATGATTTATTTAATAAAGGCTCTCATGAATGTTTTCCATATGTTCTGCGCTACAGACTAACTCTGGCCACAATAATACAGATTATGGGTATGATCTATTTCTATTAAAGGTCCTGGATGAAATGCTCACAAAGGCTCATGCCTCACAGACCTGCCCTGACAGTTGAGCGCGACTTTATAGCACTGCACTTGTGGTTTCCTTAGAAATTAAAGTTGATGTGCATAAGGCTTGGGTAAACGGCCAACCTGGGTCGCGTGAAATTTGAATCGGCACCGGGTTAGGGGCCTCTCGCCCGCCTGACTCGAGCCCCGGAGGCGGCGGAAGTCGGACCTTCTCTGGCTGACTTAGTGCAACTTTCAAACGGTAAAATCACCCAAGGCGCTGGATTTCAGGTTTTCGATCTCAGCCGGTTGGGCGCATTTCTCCGACGCTTCCACTCACTCCCGCCCTGGAGGAAATTTTTCGCTCAAAACCTAAGTCACAAACATCCAGGCGATATTTCAGCCGATCTCAGCCGGGTTATGCGATTTCGACAGCTTTCCCACTGACTTCGCCCGCCCTGAGGAAATTTTTTGGCGCTTCAAAACCTAAGTCCAAACATTCAGGCGCTCATCCACCGACGAGTCCGTTGGCGCGCCTTCCGACGCTTTTCCCACTGAGGTGACTTCGGATCATTCTCGGAGGAAATTTTTGCAATGCTCAAAACCTAAGTCCAAAAGATCCAGGCGCTATTTATCCGACCGATCGAGTCCGTGTTGGCGCGCCTTCCGACGCTTTCCTACCGACTTGGCCGGCCCTGGAGGGAAACGGCGTCAAAACCTGTTCAAACATCCAGGCGTCATCCACCGCTGACGAGTCCGGTTAAGTGCGCTTCTCTTGACGCTTTCTACTCGACCCCGCCTCGGCCCTGGAGGAAATTTTTTTGCTGTTCAAACTAAGTCCAGACATCCAGGCGTATATTTTCAGCCGGGGATCTCGGCCGGTTGGCGCGATCGGACGCTTTCCCACTGGGACTTCGCCACCTTGGAGGAATTCTTTTGCTTTCAAAACTCTGGAGAGTCCAAACATCTGAGGCGTATATTTCAGATTTCATCCTTGCCAAGTGGCGCGATTTGACGCTTCCCACTGACCCTCCGCCACCTGGAGGAAATTTTTTGCAGCCAAAACCTAAGTCCAAACATCCAGGCGACATTCTCTGTACCCGATCTCGCCAAGTTATGCGACTCGACGCAGCTCCCACTCGACCGCCACTCCTGGAGGATTTTTTTTGCTTTCAAAACTCCAAGTCCGTACATCCAGGCTTATATTCCAGACGATCCCAGCCGGGTTGGCGCACTCGACGCTTCCCTACTTCCGACCGCCTCCTTTTTTTTTGAGTGAAATTCTTTTTCGTCAAAACGCAAGGTTCAAACATCCAGGCGCGATATTTCAGTTTTTCGATCTCGGCCGGGTTGGCGCGACCGGACGCTTTCCACTCCGACCCCGGCCTCCTGGGAGTGAAATTCTTTCTTCGCTCAAAACCCAAGTCCAGACATCCATGCGCATATTTCAGACGATCTCGGCCGGGTTGGCGCGATTCCCGGACGCTTTTCCTACTCGACCCCGGCCTCCTGGAGGGGTAAACTTTTTTCGGCTCAAAACTTACTAGGTCCAAAACATCTCAGGCTTACATTTCAGCCGCCGATCTCAGCCGGCATATGCGATTTTGACGCCTCCCACTCACTCCCCGGCCTCCTGGGAGGGGAAATTTTTCTGTTCAAAACTCCAAGTCCAAACATCCAGGCGCATATATCTCTGCTTTCGATCTCAGCCGGGTTATGCCACTTCTTTGACGCTTTCCCACTGACTTCGCCCACCTGGGAGGGAAATTTTTCGCTTTCAAAACTGGGTCCAGACATCCAGGCGCTTTCATCCAGCCGACCCTCGTCTCGGTTATAGCACTTCCTGACGCCCACTCGGAAATTCTCCACCCTGGAGGATTTTTTTGCTTTTTCTAAAACTAAGTCTAAACATCCAGGCGTATATTTCCAGCCGATCTCAGCTCGGTTATGCGCATTTCCTTTGACGCCTTCCCACTCACCGCAATTCTGGAGGAAAATTTTTTCACTAAAACTAAGTTCAAACATCCAGGCGTATATTTCAGCGATCTCCCAGCCGGGTTATGCATTTTCGGCGCTTCCTACTCACTCTGCCTCTCTGGAGAAATTTTTAAGCGCTCCAAAACTGGGTTCAGAGTATCCAGGTTGAGTATTTCAGACTATCTCGGCAAGTGGCCTATGCATTTCACTGACGCTCCTCTCTCGGACTTCCGCCACCCTGGAGTACTCTGCTTAAGGTAAAACCTAAGCCCAAACATCCAGGCGATATATTTTAGATTTATCCGCGCGGCGTAAGTGCATTTGACGCTTTTTCACATCACTCTCATGCACTCTGGAGGGAAATTTTAAGTCGCTTCAAAATCTAAGTCCAAATATCCAGGCGTATCTCATGAGCCGATTCTCGGCATGCGAGCCTCTACTCGACGGACGCTTTCCCACTGGACTCTACGCCACTCCTTTGGAGGTATTTTTTAAGCGTTTAAAATCTAAGTCTAAAGATCTAGGGCGATCTCATGTTTTCGATCTCAGCCGCAGCTCCCACTTCACGGACGCTTTCCCACTCGTAATTCCGCCACTCGGAGGCATATTTTTGCCGCTCAAAACCTAAGTCCAAACATCATTCAGGCGACTTTACAGCCGACCCCGCCGCAAGTACTCTCACTTCCCACGGGCGCTTCCTACCGGACCCGGCCACTCCCGGAGGCTATTTTTGCCGCCTAAAACCCAAGGTTCAGAGCATCCAGGCGATCTCAGCCGATCTCGGGCCAAGTACCTTCCACCCCACGGGCGCTTCCCACTCACCCACGCCACCTTCGGAGGTATTTTTGCCGCCAAAACCTCCAGTCCAACATCCAGGCGAAGATCTACAGCCACATCCCGGCCGCGTAAGCCCTACTTCACGGACGCTTTTCTCCACTGACCTTCGCGCACTCCCGGAGGCATTTTTGCCGCCCAAAACCTAAGTCCAAAGATCCAGGCGCATCTCTACAGCCGATCTCACGTTGCGTGGTCTCACTTCACGGGCGCGCCCCACTCGACCTCGCCACCCCCTGGAGGTATTTTTAAGCGTTTCAAAACTCTGGCTCAAACATCAGGCAGGCATCTCACAGCCTCATCAAGGCCAAGCAGCGCCACTTCTCGGACGCTGCACCTTCACGAACTCCCGAGCCTATCTCCCAGCCTTACAGATATCCAGGCCTCTGTCCCACGCATCGATCCCCGCTGCACACCCAGCGCTCCTGGCATCACTCCAAAAGCCTCAGAGGACTCCAGGGGACCACACCTGCTCTCCGCTCATGGCCCGTACTCACTACATTAAGCTGGGGTCACTTATCTCAGCACAACCGCGCCTCCCAAAAGCAACTGCAAGTACTGGTAATTTCATCGATTTCTAGGGTTTTGGAGGGGTTTTTTCTTCCGAGAGGGAGCCCGCCGGGCCCCATCCGGACTGAAAGCCAGTTCTTTCTCCTCGGGCGCCCTTCCGCTGCCCCTCGGTTCCTCTCCGGCCACTGGTACCTCTATCACTTAGGTTGAGGGCTTTGAGGGATCCGGGAGAGGGGAGCTGCGGCTGCCTCTGGCCCGACCGAGCTGCCTCTATCGGGCGGCCTTCTCCGCTGCTCTCGGGTTCTCTCCGCCACTGGTACCTCAGTCGACTTAGGTTTTGAGTGGGTTTTTTTTCTTCCGAGAGGGAGCTCGCTGCCCCTGGCCCGAACACTCGAAGCTGCCTTCTCTCGTGCCTTCTCCGCTGCTCTCGGTTCTCTTCCGCCTACTGGGTACTTCCCATCGCATTTAGGTTTTGGAGGGCTTTTTCTTCCGGAGAGGGGAGCTCGGCTCTGGCCCGTCCGACTGACCGCTCCGCTGCCTGGACTCTGCCTTCCGCTTCGCCACTCTCCGCTCCACTGGTACTCCCGCCGGCGGAGGAGGGGGTGCATGCAGCTCGAGGTCGCTCGCTGGGCAATTTCCTCGACCGATCTCACAAAGATTGGATCCAGGATGACTTTCAATGGATCGCAGCGAAAGGAGCTGGGCTCATGATCACTTACGAAACTCCTGACCTAGAATCAGGTCGGTCACATTTAGCCATTTTGCACCACATTCTCCACATAACTCGGTGTTTTTGGTCTGAAGTGGGGCGGCGCTGCTCGCCGCACTCCGGTCCAGTCTCGCACGGCTCTCTCACCGCGCCTGGAGGGCTGACGTCATCCGGGCCAATCGGCATCGCCACGCAACAGTATCAAGCAGCCTCCAGGCGGATTCTGACTTCAGAGGCGCCTGAAATATAACCCGCAGATGTAGCTTCTGCACCAGTGGCTTCTCAGCCAAGCACACGCGACTAAACGTCTGAAACCCAAGTGTCTCCGTGACTGGAGCAGGATTACTATTGCAACGACGCCAGTACTGTGTGTAGGGTAAAACTAACTTGGTCTTCACGGACGGTCAAAACCCAGCCCACGCTCCTATTAGTGCGAGTCAATCCAACGCTGGTGAATTCTGCCTACAATGATAGAAGAGCCACATCAAGGATCAAAGTTTACGCCGCTTATGAACGCCTACGCCATACCAGTTATCCCTGTGGGTAACTTTTCTGACACTCCTGCTAAAAACCCAAAAATGATGATCGTATCTTCACGGTCCGCACTCATACTGAAAAATCAAGATCGCCGCAGCTTTGCCCTCTGCTCCGCGAGGTTTCTGTCCTCCGTTTCGCCTTAGACACCCGCGCTACCGCTTGACAGGTACCCGCCAGTCAATCCCCACCTGCCACTGTCCCTCGATAGGTCGCGCCTGGGCCGGGCGTATGCTTCGGGCTTGACTCCAGCTTGAGCGCCTGGCCGCTCGCCCCGCTCCCACCGGGTAAGTGAGGAAACGACAGAGAGTGGGAGCCAACTTCGGCACTGCTCGACGCGGGCTCCTACCTCATTCTCACCCTGCGTCTCTCTGCGCCAGACTAGGAGCTGCTTCTCCCACAGGTCTTCTTCCCACGATTCAAGCCCGCTCCTTGGCTGTGGCTCGCGAGATAGCAGGTAGGGACAGTGAATCCTGCTCATCCATTCATGCTGGGCTACCAATTAGACACAGGCATCGGCCACCTTGGCAGCCATGAGTTACTCCCGCCGCTTTACCTGCATTGCAGAATTTCACTTTGAGCATTCAGAGCACTGGGTGGAAATCACATCGCGTCAACACCCGCTGGCCTTCGCATGCCGTTTCGAACAACAGTCGACTCTGGTCCGCATTTATTCTAAGCTGCCGCTGATGCTGTCAGAGGCCCGCGCTGGTTGGCGCCATACCGACGCCCGCCGACCCCGGGACGGGCGGATGCGAGCGCCACGGGCGCCGGGAGTCTCGACGCGGGTCAGAGCTGGAGTGATCCGCGAAGGGCCCGCACACGCTTGAGTCGCCACTCGCACCGCTGGCAGCCCCCGGCCTGCCCCGCCCGCCACGCGACTGTCCTTGTGGGACCGCGGAGCCCTCCACTCAACCCCGGACCTGCCCCCCACGGCCCGCTCGAGCTGCCGACCGCCCCGACCCGCGAGGGTGGGGGACGCCGGACGACGGGGAGCCGGGCGGGAGACGGAGGGGCGAGACGCGAGACCCCGCGCCACGCGCCGGAAACGGGAATGGGGCGACGCGGGCGCCGCTTCCCAGCCGGTAGGCGCTGTCTCAGCCCTTCGCTTTTACCTCAGCCCGACTTCGCCCAGCCCCTTAGAGCCAATCTCATCCCGGTTACGGATCTGACGGCCGACTTCCTTACGCTGGCCTTGATCTAATATGCCAGAGGCTGCCCACTCGAGACCTGCTGCGATATGGCAATGCCCGCGCGACTTACAATTCTCCCCGGATTTCGCGCCGACGAGGCTGACTGACGCCGCCGGAACTGCTGGCGCTTTTCCAGGGCGTATCCTTATCTCTGGCGAATCCCATTCCAGGGTGCCCGTCCTTCACAAAGAAAAGAGAACTCTTCCCGGGCCCCGCCAGCTTCTCCGGTTCAGCTATACACATGACTACGCCTCGCGCCTGCCTCCACTCCGGGAATTTGGGATCTGAACCAGACTCCTTCGACGTGGTCAGCTTACGGAGGCCACGCTTCTCCTTCCGGAACGGCGGCCGCCTACCTCTTTAGGATTCGATTTGACAAGGCCCAACTGCTGTCTACATGTCCTCTCCACTTCGCCTTCAAAGCTCCTGCCAATATTTGCTACTACTAACCAAGATCTGCACTCGCGCGGCTCCACCTGCCCGCGCCCCAGGCTTCAGCGCACCGCGCCCTCCTGACCTGGCCGGTACACGACCCTCTGTCTCGACATAACGTGGTCGCAAGGCCGACGGCCGGGTGGCGCCCGACGCCCAGCTAATCACCAGGGGCTAGCTGATCTGCAGGTGAGCGTTGGCACACCCCAGCGACTCACCCATGGCCACCGCTCCCAAGCTGCCCAGTACTTCAACCAACACCTTTCTGGGGTCTGATGAGCTGGCATCGGGCGCCTAACTCCTGCCTGGTTCATCCTGCGAGCGCCTACAGTCTCTGCTTACCGGTGCGTCCCACGGCGTTCTCGCATTCCACGCCCAGGCTCCAGGCCAGCGCAGCCGGCTTACCCATTTGAAGTTGAGGAATAGGTTGATCGCTTTCTCGCCTCCCAAGGCCCTTGCACATTCGCTTTACTGGATAAAACTGCTTGTGCGAGCGAGCGCCAGCCATCCTGAGTGGAAATCCCGAGGGAAACGCTACTACTGTGGTCTGAATAGTCTTTCGCCTATACCCAGGTCGGATGAGACCGATTTGCACATTAGACTGGGCTACGTGGCCCCACCAGGAGTCAGCCCGGCTCCTGCCCAGGCATAGTCTACCATCTTTCGTACTATCACATTTGCTCCACTCTGCCCGGGCGGCAAGTGGTTATGACGGGCCGGCAGCGCCGCCGCGGGGATCCACCTGAGCGGGCGGCGCCGGGCCTTCACCTTTCATTGGCGCTGTAACGACACCTTGATCGCGCGCGCGCTAGGGACTCTTGGTCCGTGTTTCAAGACGGCCGGGTGGGTGGCCGGCACCCCACCGCTGGACTCGAGCGCCACTTGTACGAGAGGGGCCGGATCTCTCGCCTGGCGCGCGTACCGGGACGGATCGAGGACAGTCCGTCCTGTCGACGCGACGCGCTGGGACGGGGCTCCGCCCTCCCAAGCGCCGGCAGGAGAGAAGGCGCGCTTCCCGCGCCCCCGGGGTAAGCGGTGGTCGGACGTGCGGCTCTGTGTGCCGGGCGCCCCGCCGAGGGGAGCCGCTGCCACCTTCGCCCCGCCGCCTCCTACAAACTGACGGTCGCGCGCACCACCGAAGAAGTGCACTGACGGCGCGCCGAGCGTCCGACGGGCGCGCGCCCCGGTCAAGGGGATCTCACGCGACTACGACGCCGCCGTGGGCCCACGAGCTGAATCCTCCCGGTAGACTGCAGGATTCCACCCGCTTACTCTCAGCGTTCTTCACGCCCGTTGAACCCTCTAAAGTTCTTCTAAATCCTCCTCACGTGTACTTTGTCACCATCGGTCTCGGCGGCTGCATTTAGCCTTTTTAGATGGAGTTTACCACCCGCTTGGGCTGCATTCAAGCAACCCACCCGAAGAATCGCGACTCGGCGGGGAGGGGCCTGCTACCGCCCCACACCGCCCACGGGCTAAGCCCAGAAGGATCAGTCTCACCCGGCGCGCCGAGAGAGAGAACGGCCCTCAGCCAGCCATATGTCCCCGCCGCCGCGGCCCGGCGTGGATTCGGGCGCGGCCTTTTCCTCCCGCCAGCCACTGAGGGAATCTCAGCGTTTCTTTCCTCCGCTTTAGTAATATGCTGAATTCAGCGGTCGCCCTGGCCTGATCTGAGGTCGCTGTCGATATGGGGTTAGGAGCGCCGCCGCCACGCTGCGCGGGCGCCCGAAGAGATGTCTCGGCAAGGCCGGGTAGGCGCCGAGGGGGCGAGAGACGAGCGAACTCTTCCCGCGCGACGGAGCGCCCGAGGGGCGTGGAGAGCTGGGGCCCACGCCGGCGTGCGACGAGGCAGATACCACCGAAGCCGCCGCAGAGGAGGACGCCGCCGGTCCCAGACGCCTGGGGGACGCCACCTCTCGTGGGAGGGCCGGAGGAAGCGCCTGCACTCCCGCCAGGAGGCGCCCGGCGGCCCGTACTTGGGAGGACGAGGAGCGGCCCCGCGACGCCCAGCCGCGACCAGAGGTCCCGATCATGGTGCGACTCAGACAGGCGTGGCCTGGACGGACCGTCAGGCGCTCGGCGTCGATGATCAGCGTGTCCTGCAATTCATTAGTTCTCCGCGTGAGCTGCCGCGCTTCATCGACGCATTTGCGCCGAGTGATCCACCGCTAAGAGCGCACGCGCTTGGAGTTTAGCGCTCGGAGGCGAGGCCAACCGCGGCAGGCTTGTGTGGCCCAAAATACAAAGGGGCCGCCTTCGACGGGCGCCTCGGCGCAGAGGGGGACTTCAACCCACGGTCCCGGCGCCTGCTGGGTACCGCCGCTGGTAAAGCAGTCTTCTAGAGGCTCTCGCTGGCTCGCCCCGCTCCCGCGCCAAGGGGGTGGGCGCCGCGGGAAGTTGCCTGGAGCCCGTGAGGAGGTGCGCTGCTTTCCCAGGAACGGCGCTCCTCTCCGCGCGATCCTCTCTCCGCCTGGCTCAGGTTTTTGTGCGTTCTTTGCTGCCTTGGATGTTTGAGCGGTAGACCCTCGCCACGGTCACGGAAATATAGAGTAAAATAGATGTGGAGGTTTTACTCGGACGGCGCCCGCGTGGAGGAGACTTTGAACTCACTGGCCCCGGAGGCCGTGGCGGCACTCTCGCAGGCCTGCCCGCCCCGCTGAAAGCAGGGGCCTGCCAGAGCAGCGACAGTCAAGTTCTCTCTGGATCTCTCTCTCCGCTTTAGTTTTTGTGCGTTCTTTGCCGCTTTTGGTTTTTATGCCGCAGACTCTGGCCACGCCGCTGGATCATAGAGTAAAATAGGATATGCTTTACTCGGACGGGCGCCTCCTCCTCCTTCGCGGGAGTGAGACTTGAAACCACTGGTCCCGGAGGCCGCGGTGGTACTCACTGCCCTGCTCGGCCCCGCCGCTGAAAGCAGGGGCTCCGCCGAGTGCAGCGAAGCAGCCAAGCCCTCTCGATCTCTCTCTCTCTCTCCGCCTTAGGTTTTAAAAGGTTCTTTGCCGCTTTGGATTTTTGAGCAGTAGACTCTTTGTGCCACGCTGCTGGATCATGGGAGTGTTAGGGATAGAGGTTTTTTCATTCCCGGACGGGCGCTCCTTCATGAGGAGACTTGAACCCACAACCCGAGGCCGTATGGCACTACAGGCTCCCCGCTCGCCCCGCCGCTGGGCAAAGCAGGGGGCCCGGGCCGAGTGCAGCGACAGCCGCGGCGCCGCGGGGGCTGCTCAAGCCTCCGCGGAGGTGCGCTGAGCTCCCAGGGAACGTGCCTCTCGCGGGATCTCTCCGCCTCGCCTTGTGGTTTTGTGCTGGTTCTGCCTGGGCTTTTGAGCTGCACCCCCGCCACGCCGCTTGACTCAGAGGAAGATAGGAGGGTTTTACCTCGACGGGCGCCTCCTTTCGCGGAGGAGACTTGAACCACGGCCCCGAGGCCGCGTGGTGGCCTGGCCAGGCTCAGGCCCCGCCCCGCTGAAAGCCGGCCGCTTTATGCAGCGACAGCCGGGCTTTTCACGCGCCTGCGCTGCTGGTGCCTGGGGAGGGGAGGCCGCGCCGGAGCTGCTTTCGCCTCTGCCGCGCACCTGAGCTTGGAGATGGGGAGGTGGGCTAGGCCTACCAAGGCCATGGATCGGGCCACGACACGATCCTTCCGCAGGTTCATCACGGGAAACCTTGTTACGCATTTTTACTTCCTCTAGATAGTCAAGCTCTGACTGCCTTCCGGCGCCCGCCAGAGCTCCCGCGAGGCCCCGGCGCGGGCCGGTCCGAGGACTACTAAACCATCCAATCGTAGAAGTACGGGCGTGTGGCAAAGCCGGGCAGGGACTTAATCAACGCCGCAGCCAGTGACCCGCGCTACTGGGAATTCCTCATGATGGGAAGCACAGCCCAACCTCAGTCCCGGGACTACGTAGCTGGGTCTAGTGCTAAGCGCCCGCGCCTCGGCGAGGGGTAGATACACGCTGATCCGCCACCAGGGCGCGCAGCCCCGGACATCTAAGGGCACTGCAGACCTGTTATTGCCCAGATCTCGCGGGCTGAACGCTCACTTGTCCTCTAAGCAGTTTTTGACGCCGACCCGCATCGCGCTTACCATTTAGCGCGTCGAGTCCTCTGCCTGCTATCGAATGAACTGACAAATCGCCCCACCAACTAAGAAACGCTACACCACCACCCATAGAATCGAAAGAGATATCAATCTGTCAATCCCTTCCGTCCGCCGGGTGAGGTTTCGCAGTTGAGTCAAATTGCTCGCAGGCTCCACTCCCAGGTGCCCGCTAATTCTTGTTTCTAGGCTTGCAACCATACTCCCCGAACTCCAAAGACTTTGCGGCTTCCGCACGCTGCCTGCGGGCGGGTCATGGGAAATAACGCCCGCCGGATCGCTGGTCGCATCGCTTACGGTCGGAACTACGACGGCATCTGATCGCCTCAACCTCCGACTTTCGCCTTCTGATTAATGAAAACATTCTTGGCAAATGCTTCGCCGTCTGGCCTTGCGCCGGTCCGGCGAATTTCACCAGCGCGCAATACGCACGCCCCGCCGCCCCTTCCTAATCATGGCCCGCCCTAGAAACCTGCCGTAACAGAACCGAGTCCTGCCCCATTATTCCTAGCTGCGTATCCAGGCGGCGATTACCGCCCGCTTTGAACACTTCACTTTTTTCAGCAAACGCTTTTCAGTCTCTGGACCGACACCCAGCCAAGGGGTATCCGCGCCTCAGGCAGGGATCTGACGGGCGTGTATCGCCCCGCGACCGCCAGCCAGATCCTTAGATCCAACCACAGCTTTTAACTGGCAACTTTGGTTATACGCTATTGAGCTGGAATTACCGCGCTGCTGGCACTAGACTTGCCTCCTCCAATGGGTCTCTCGCCATGTGTTTGGTGATACTATTCCAATTACAGGGCCTCGGAAGAGACCTATTGTTATTTTCGTCACTACCTCTCCGAGTCGGAATGGGTAATTTGCTACTCTTCGCTGCCTTCCTCTCCCTTGGATGGTAGCCAAGCCTCAGGCTCCCTCTCCGAATTAACCCTGATTCCCGCCACCCGTGGTCACCATAGGCGCCGATGTACCATCAAAGTTGATAGGGCAGACACTGGACGAATCGCCGCCGCCGGAAGGCGAAAGCGATCGCCCGGAAAGGCTATCTAGAGCTACCAGCGTACCGGTCCGAGGACGGATCGCTTCGGCCCGATGGGTTTTGATCTGATAATGCACGTTGCTCAGCCTCCTCACCGCGAGGAGAGGCGCCCGGCCCGCTGGCGCCGCAGGCTGTATTAGCTCTGGAATTGCAGTTATCCAAGCACCGTGGAGCACACAAAGGGACTAAGAATTGGATTTAATGAGCCATTCGTGAAGCTCCCCACCAGCACCGGCCGTGTGCACTTAGACCTGCAAGTGGCTTAATCTTGAGATAAAGCATATGTTACTGGCAGGACTAACCAGGTAACCCCTGTGGGTCGACTAACCGACGCCGCTTTTTGCTCATGACATCAATGGTCCCAGGTCCGCTTCTGAGGAGGGGGAAGCCCTCTGGCAGACTTCGCTTGACTCCTCGGCAGACTGCCGCTTATAGGGGCGATGCGCTGCTCGAATCTTCTCTCGGCCGCTGCTGGGTGGTGGCGGATCGCGCTTTATCGAAAGGTTTACCGACGCACCGCCGCGCGCCGCCGACGCACGCTCTGCTCCTCCACGCCCGCCGGTGGATGGACTCCCCAGGCCTGACCGCCGCTCAGGCCTCTCCCGGCTGGCCCGCGCCGGGCTGAGGGGGCCTGCCCGTGAATCCAACGCCTTAAATTGCCCGGGGCAGGTTGTCAAAGCCTAAACAGAAACTCATTGCACGCTGCCTGCCAGGTACTCTGGATTTATAGCGCGGAGGCAGCGGGCTGGCTGGTGGGGCCCTAGGCTAGGGCGCGCAGCCCACCGAGCCACAAGCTGGCCGAGGGGATGCCCGCCGCCGACGCCTCGGCGCCTGTGTCTGCTCTGTGTAGCGCTCGATGAAGCCCCGCCCGGAGAGCCTTGAGAAAGATTACTGGCTTAAAACTTGAGCCGAGCATGGGACTTAGGCCGTTTTTCATTTTTTTCGGCCAGAGACTAAGTCCACAAAACACGTTGCCCACCAAATCAGGTAACTGGGCGTAAAAGCTGCTCTGTAACGGGCCAACCAGGGTCGCGAAAATTTGAATTACGCTCCGGTGAGGCCTCTCGGTCGGCCTGACTCCGAGCCTCGGAGGGTATGGAAGTTTGACCTTTCCTCTAAGTTGGACTTAGCACCAAACGTAAAATCATCCAGGCGTCATCCACCGATCGAGTCCGAAGTTAAGTGCGCCTTCCGACGCCCACTCACCTCACTATCTGGAGGAAATTTTTCGTTCAAAATCTAAGTCCAAACATCCAGGCGCTTCTATCCACCGACGAGTCCGGGTTAAGTGCGCTCTTCCCGACGCTTTCCCACTGACTCCCGGGCCATTCTGGAGGAATTTTTGCGTTTCAAAACCTAAGTTCTAGACATCCAGGCGTCATCCACTGACCGAAGCCGGTTAGCGCGCCTTCCCGACGCTGCTCACTCGAACTTCGCCTGGCCCTGGAGGAAATTTTTGGCTTTAAAACTTCCAAGTCCAACATCCAGGCGCTTTCATCCGCACCACCGAGTCCGGTTAGTGCGCCTTCCCGGACGCTTTTTCCCACTCGGACTTCGCCCGCCCTGGAGGGAAATTTTTTCTGCTCAAAACTAAGTCCAAACATCCAGGCGCGCTTCATCCGACCGATTCGAGTCCGGGGCGGGCGCGACTTCCCGGACGCTTCCCACCACTTCCCGCCGCCCTGGAGGAAATTTTTCGCTCAAAACCGGAGTCCAAATATCCAGGCGCTTATGCATCCGACCGATCTCAGCCGGGTTAAGCCCCGACGCTTGACGCTTTCACCCTACCGCCCTGGAGGAAATTTTTTTGGCGCCCAAAACCTAAGTCCAAACATCCAGGCGCCATTTCACCGATCCCAGCTGCTATGGCGCTTCTCGGACGCTTTCCCCACTCCGAATTTTCGCCATTCTGGAGGAAATGCTGCCTTATCAAAACCTAAGTCCAGACATCCAGGCGCTTCATCCAGCCGACCTCGGGTCCGGGTTGAGTGCGCCTCCCGGACGCTTTCTCACTCGGGACTTTACCGCCCTGGAGGAAATTTTTTTGCTTCAAAACCTAAGTCCAGATATCCAGGCGCTTCATCCAGCCGACATTCTGTGCCGGGTTATGCGACTCTGACGCTTTCCCACTCGAATTCTGCCCCCCTGGGAGGAAATTTTTTCGCTCAAAACCTAAGTCCAACATCCAGGCGATATTTCAGCTGATCTCGGGGCCGGGTTGGCGCGACTTTCTGACGCTTTCCCACTCCTGACTTCGCCACCCTGGAGGAAATTCTTTTTTTCTTTCAAAACCTGGTGTCCAACATCCAGGCGTATATTTCAGGACGATCTCGCCGGTTATGCGCGATTTCCCGACGCTTTCCCACTCGACTCCCGCCACCCTGAGTAAATTTTTTGCTTTCAAAACCTAAGTCCAAACATCCAGGCGATATTTCAGATTTATCTCGGCGCTTCCCACTCACTTCGCCACTCCTGGGAAATTACGCTTAAAATCCTAAGTCCAAACATCCAGGCGATATACCGACTCTATCTCAAGCCGGCTAAGTGCGCCCCCGACGCTTTCCCACTTCACCACCGCCACCGTGGAGGATTTTTTTGCTTTCAAAACTCTAAGTCCAAACATCTAGGCGTATATTTCAGCCGCATCTCGGCCGGGTTATGGCGACTTCTCGACGCTTCCCTCACTCCGAATTTCCCACCCTGGAGGTATTTTTTGCTGCCTCAAAACTCAAGTCCAGACATCCAGGCGCGTATATTTCAGACGATCTCGGCCTGGTATGCACTTCCTGACGCTTCCCACTCAATTTCGCCACACCCTGGAGGATTTTTTTGCTTTCAAAACTCCAAGTCCAAAACATCCAGGCGATATTTCTGTGATTTCCATCTCGGCCGGTTAAGTGCGCGACTTCCTGACGCTTTCCACTCAACCTTCGCGCCACCCTGAGGATTTTTTTGCTTTAAAAACCTAAGTCCAGACATCCAGGCGTATATTTCAGCCGATCTCGCCGGGTTAAGTGCGACTTCTCGACGCTTTTCCCACTCCGACCCTCCACCCTGGAGGTATTTTTTGCCGCCTCAAAACCTAAGTCCAGACATCCAGGCGTATATTTCAGACGATCTCGGCCGGGCTGGCGCGACTTCCCGACGCTTCCCACTCGACTTCGCCACCCTGGAGGATTTTTTTTTGCTTTCAAAACCTAAGTCCAAACATCCAGGCGCATATTTCAGCCGATCTCGGCCGGTTAAGGCGACTTCTCGGACGCTTTCCACTCCACCCTCCACCCTGGAGGATTTTTTGCTGCCTCAAAAACCTACGCCCAGACATCCAGGCGCCGTTATAGCCATCAAGGCCGGGTTAAGAGTATTACTGGATACACACATTTACTTAACCTCCCCGTGTCTGGATTTCACTTTCCAAAGGGCCTGGGCTCACACATTAACCCCAACGCAGTAACACTTTAATGGGCATCGTTTTATCATTCTCGCCTGATGAATGTTTTACAAAAGGGCCTGCGCCACAGACTAACCTTTACACACTAAACACCTTATTGGGCATAATTTTTTTTCTATAAAGGCCCTGATGAATGTTTCTATAAGGCCTGGCGCGCTCACAGACTAAATCCCATCACAATAACACTTATGTGGGCATGATTTTATTCTATAAAGGCCCTGGATGAATGTTTTCTATAAGGCCTGCGCCACAGACTAACCCCATCACAATAATACTTATTTGGGCATGATTTTATTTAAAAAGGCCCTGGATGAATGTTTTCTACAAAGGCCTGCGCCACAGACTAACCCTGCCATACAGTAGCGCTTTATTGGGCATGATTTTATTTAATAAAGGCCCTGGAGGAATGTTTTCTATAAGGCCTGCACTCACAGACTAACCCCCATCACAATAACACTTATTTGGGCATGATTTTATTCTATAAAGGCCCTGGATGAATGTTTTCATAAGGCAAGGCTGCGCTCACAGACTAACCCTATCACAATAACACTTATTTGGGCATGATTTTATTTAATAAAGGCCCTGATGAATGTTTTCTATAAGGCCTGCGCCACAGACTAACCTCCATCACAATAACACTTATTTGGGTATGATATTATTTAATAAAGGCCCTGGATGAATGTTTTACAAAGGGCCTGCGCCACAGACTAACCCTCACACAGTAACACCTTTATTGGGCATGATTTTATTTAATAGAGACTCCTGGATGAATGTTTTCTATAAGGCCTGCGCTCACAGACTAACCTTACTCACAATAACACTTATTTGGGCATGATTTATTTAATAAAGGCCTGGATGAATGTTTTTATGGCTCAAGGCCACAGACTAACAACCCTAACCCTAACCCTAACTCCAACCCTAACTCTAGCCCTAACCCTAAACCCTAACCCCAACCCTAACCCTAACTCCTAACCCTAACTCCTAACCCTAACCCTAACCCTAACCTCTAGCCCTAACTCCTAACCCTAACCCTAACTCCTAGCCCTAACCCCTAACCCTAACCCAAACTCCTAACCCTAACCCTAACCCTAGCCCTAACCCTAACCCTAACCCTAACCCTAACCCTAACCCTAACCTTAACCTTATTGGGCATGATTTTACTATAAAGGCCCTGGGTGACAGTTTTACATTGGTGGCCTGGGGTCACAGACTAACCCCATCACAATAGCACTTATTTGGGCATGTTTTTATTTAATAAAGGCCCTGATTGAATGTTTTCTATAAGGCCTGCGCCACAGACTAACCTGACACAGTAACGCTTCATTGGGCATGATTTTATTTAATAAAGGCCCTGAACAATGTTTTCTATAAGGCCTGCGCTCACAGACTAACCTCATCACACAGTAACCTTTGTTGGGCATGATTTTACTTAATAAAGGCCCTGAAAATGTTTTCTATAAGGCCTGCGCCACAGACTAACCCGACACAGTAACGCTTTATTGGGCATGATTTTATTTAATAAAGGCCCTGGAAAAAATGTTTTCTATAAGGCCTGCGCCACAGACTAACCCGATTACAGTAACGCTCTCATTGGGCATGATTTTATTTAATAAAGGCCCTGAAACAATGTTTTCTATAAGGCCTGCGTGCTACAGACTAACCCGACACAGTAACTCTTTGTTGGGCATGATTTACTTAATAAAGGCCCTGAAAATGTTTTCTATAAGGCCTGCGCCACAGACTAACCTCACACAGTAACGCTTTATTGGGCATGATTTTATTTAATAAAGGCTCTGGAAAAAATGGTTTCATAAGGCCTGCGCTCACAGACTAACCCGACACAGTAACGCTTCATTGGGCATGATTTTATTTAATAAAGGCCCTGATGATAGTTTTTTAAGGCCATGCGCCACAGACTAACCCACACATTAACGCTTTATTGGGCATGATTGTATTTAATAAAGGCCCTGGATGAATGTTTTCTATAAGGCCTGCGCCACAGACTAACCCCCTGACACAGTAACTCTTCATTGGGCATGATTTTATTTAATAAAGGCCTCATGAATGTTTTGTATAAGGCCTGCCTCACAGACTAACCTCCACACAGTAACTCTTTATTGGGCGTGATTTTATTTAATAAAGGCCCTGGAAAATGTTTTCTATAAGGCCTGCGCTCACAGACTGACTCTCACACAGTAACTCTTTATTGGGCATGATTTTTATTTAATAAAGGCTTCGATGAATGTTTTCTATAAGGCCTGCGCCACTGACTAACCTCTGCATAATAACACTTCTTATGGGCATGATTTTATTTAATTAAGGCCCTGGATGACAGTTTTTATAAGGCCTACTCTCACAGACTAACCTCGACACAGTAACTCTTTATTGGGCGTGATTTTATATTTAATAAAGGCCCTGGAAAATGTTTTTTCTATAAGGCCTGCGCCACAGACTAACCCGACACAGTAACGCTTTATTGGGCGTGATTTTATTTAATAAAGGCCCTCGATGAATGTTTTTCATAAGGCCTGCGCCACAGACTAACCCACACAGTAACTTTTTATTGGGCGTGATTTTATTTAATAAAGGCCCTGGAAAATGTTTATAAGGCCTGCGCCACAGACTGACTCCGACACAGTAACTCTTTATTGGGCATGATTTTATTTAATAAAGGCCCTCATGAATGTTTTCTATAAGGCCTGCGCCACTGACTAACCCTGCATAATAACACTCTTATGGGCATGATTTTATTTAATTAAGGCCCTGATGACAGTTTTTTAAGGCCTACCTCACAGACTAACCCTACACAGTAACTCTTTATTGGGCGTGATTTTATTTAATAAAGGCCCTGGAAATGTTTTTCTATAAGGCTCAGCCACAGACTAACCTCACACAGTAACGCTTTATTGGGCGTGATTTATTTAATAAAGGCCCTGGAAAATGTTTTCTATAAGCACTGCGCCACTGACTAACCTCATATAATAACACTTTATGGGCATGATTTTATTTAATAAAGGCCCTGGATGACAGTTTTTTTATAAGGCCTGCGCTACAGACTAACCCACACAGTAACTCTTTTGTTGGGCATGGATTTTACTTAATAAAGGCCCTGAAAATGTTTTCTATAAGGCCTGCGCTCACAGACTAACCCGACACAGTAACGCCTTATTGGGCATGATTTTATTTAATAAAGGCCCTGGAAAAATGTTTTCATAAGGCCTGCGCCACAGACTAACTCGACACAGTAACGCTTTATTGGGCATGATTTTATTTAATAAAGGCCTGGATAAATGTTTTCTTAAGGCCTGCGCTCACAGACTAACCTCTGTTACAATAACACTTTATGGGCATGATTTTATTTAATAAAGGCCCTGATGACAGTTTTCTAAAGGCCTGCTCTCACAGACTAACCCGGTTACAGTAACTCTTATTGGGCGTGATTTTATTTAATAAAGGCCCTGGAAAAATGTTTTTTCTATAAGGCTCTGCCACAGACTAACTCACCCATTAACTCTTATTGGGCATGATTTATTTAATAAAGGCCCTCGATGAATGTTTTCATAAGGCCTGCGCCACAGACTAACCCTGGCCACAATAATCACAGATTTGGGTATGATTTTATTATTAAAGGCCCTGATGAATGTTTTCACAAAGGCTCATGCGCCAGACTCGCCCTCCTGTTAGCAGCGACTGCAGGGGTACGAATTTCAGAGTTTTGTGAGAAAAAAAAAAAAAAAAAAAAAAATTAGTTGATGTAAAAGTTGCTTCTGCAAAACGCTACCCGGGTCGCGTGAAATTTGAATCGTGCCTGGAAGAGGCCTCCGGTCGGCCTGACTCGGAGCTCCTCGGAGGGCATGCCGTCGACCTTTCCTCGGTTGACTTAGCGCAATTTTCAAACGAAATCATCCAGGCGCATATTTCAGCCGATCTCTCAGCCGGTTAAGGCGACTTCTTGACGCTTCCCACTGAATCCCGGCCTCCCTGGAGGAAATTTTTTTTCGTTCAAACACCAGGCATAGTCCAAACATCCAGGCGATATTTCAGCCGGCCCCTGGATCTCAGCCAAACATCCAGGCGTATGCGACTCGGACGCTAAGTGAGCATCGACGCTCCCACTCCCGACTCCCGGCCTCCTGGAGGAAATTTTTCGCTCAAAACCTAAGTCCAAACATCCAGGCGCATATTTCCAGCCGATCTCGGCCGGGTTATGCGACTTCTCGACGCTCCCACTGACCCGGCCTCCCTGGAGGAAATTTTTCGCTCAAAACCAAGTCTCCAAACATCCAGGCGATATTCTAGCCATCTCGGGCCAAGTGAATGCGCACTTCTCGGACGCTTTCCCACTCACCCCGGCCTCCCTGGAGGAAATTTTTTCTGCTCAAAACCCAAGTCCAAAGATCCAGGCGTTTATTCCAGCCGATCCCGCCGGGTTGGCGCGCACTTCCTCGACGCTTCCACCCCACCTCCCGCCTCCCTGGAGGAAATTTTTTTTTGCGTTCAAAACGGTTCAAACATCCAGGCGCATATTTCAGCCGATCTCAGCGGATTTGCTAAGTGGCGTGACGCTCCCAACATGACGCTTTCCTGGAGGATTCACTTGGCCGACGCTTCCAGACTCGCCTCCTGGAGGAAATTTTTTTTCGGGACTTCCAAAAACCTTGGTCCAAACATCCAGGCGCTCTTGATCTCAGCTCCGACTCCCATCGAGGGTTTTTCTGCTTTCAAACGCAAGCCTGTGATATCCAGGCGTATATTTCAGACGCTCTCAGCCGGTTATGCACGACTCGACGCCTTCCTACTCGACTCACCTGGCCTCCTGGAGGAAATTTTTTTTCTGTCAAAACCTGGTTCAAACATCCAGGCGACATATTTCAGATTTCATCCGCTGGTTATGCGACTTCCTGACGCTTTCCTACTCACACCCGCGCCTCCTGGGAGGAAATTCTTTTATGCTTCAAAACCTAAGTCCAAAACATCCAGGCGCATATTTCCAGACGATCTCGTTGGCGCGACTTTGACGCTCTCACCCGACTTTCGACCACCCCTGGAGGAAATTTTTGCTTTCAAAACCTGGTCCAAACATCCAGGCGCATATCCAGCCCATCTCGCCGGGTTATGCGACTTCCTCGACGCTTTCCCACTGGACTCGGCCTCCCTGGAGGATTTTTTTTGCTTTCAAAACCTGTCCAAACATCCAGGCGTATATTTCATTTCGCATCAAGAAGTACGACGCTTCTCACTCACCGGGTTAAGTCAAAAACCTGTCTCGACGCTATTTCCACCATCTCTGGATGCGACTGACGCCACCTCCACCCTGGAGGATTTTTTTTCGCTTTCTAAAACCTAAGTCCAAACATCCAGGCGCATATTCTGCCGCTTTCGACTCAGCTGGTTATGAGATTTACTCGGACGCTTTCTCCACTCGACCCCACGCCTCCCTGGGAGGAAATTTTTTGGCTTTCAAAACCTAAGTCCAAACATCCAGGCGCATATTTCAGCTTTATCTCGGGGCGTTGGGTTGGCACTCTTACGGGGCGCTCCCACCTGACCTCCACCCTGGAGGTATTTTTGCCGCTCAAAACCTGGGGTCCAGCATCTCAGCATCCAGGCGATTCACTTCACAGCCGATCCTCCAGCCCGTGGCATTTTTGCAGTCAAAATCTAAGTCCCAACTTCCTGGCGCTCTCACAGCCGATCTCGAATTTTGGCCTAATTTCACGAGGAATTTTTCGCCAATTTCAAAACCTAAGTCCAAACCTAAGTCATCCAGGCGCATTTCACAGCTGATCTTTGGCCGCCAAGTAAGCTCCCACTCACGGGCGCGCCCACTCGGACCCACGCCACCTCCCGGAGGTATTTTTGCTGCTCAAAACCTAAGTCCAGACATCCAGGCGCATGCTCACAGCCGATCTCGGCCGTTGTTAAGCTCCCACTTCACGCTTGACGCTTTCCCACTGACCCACGCCACCCGGAGGTATTTTTGCTGTCCAAAACCGTAAGTCCAAAGCATCCAGGCGCATCTCACAGCCGATCTCGGCCATGGCCTCACTTCACGGCGACGCTCACTCGACTCACTGCCACCCCGGAGGTATTTTTAAGCGTTCAAAACTTAAGTCCAGATATCCAGGCGATCTCACAGCCGATCTCGCCAAAAGTAAGCTCCCACTTCACGGACGCTTTCCCCACTCGACTCACCGGGCCACCCCGGAGGTACTTTTTGCCGCTTCAAACCTAAGTTCAAACATCCAGGCGCACCATACAGCCGATCTCGGCCGTTGGCTCCCACCACTACTTCACGTGACGCTTTCCCACTCGACCACGCTACTCCCGGAGGTGGCTTTTAAGTGCTTCAAAAACTTGGAGTCCACACATCTAGGCGATCTCACAGCCGCATCTCGCCAAGTAAGCCTCCTACTTCACTGGCGCTTTCCCACTCGACCCCGCCACCCCGGAGGTATTTTTTAAGTGCTGTCAAAACTTGTTCAGAAACATCTTAGGCGCATCTCACAGCCTACTCAAGGCCGGGTTACGCCACTTCTCGGATGCGCACCTTCACGAACTCCCAGCTCATCTCCAGCCTTATAGATATATCCAGGCCCTGCTCTACGACCGATCCCCGCCGGTGTACACTCCAAGCGCCTCCTCGGCATCACCTCCAAAGCCTCCCGTGAGGGACTCCGGGGGACTCGACACCTGTTCCTCCGTTCAGGCCCGGTATCTCTACTATTAAGCTGGGGTCATTTATCTCAGCACAACTGATACCTCAAAAAGAACTGCGCTACTTGGTAATTCTCGATCGGCATTTAGGTCTTTGGAGGGGTTTTTTTCTCCGGGAGAGGGGAGCCCTGCCACCTCTGGCCCGACTGAAGCCAGCTCCTCCGGGCGGCCTTCCCGCCTCGCCTCGGTCTCCTCTACTGGTACTTTCCCGATCGACTGTAGGTTTTGAGGGAGTTTTTTTCTTCCGAGAGGGAGGCTCGCGGCCTCCCCGCCCGACCGGTAGCTGCCTCCTCTCGGGCGCCTTCCGCTGCCTCGGCCCTTCTCACTTACTGGTACTTTCATCGACTTAGGCTTTGGAGGGTTTTTTTTCTTCCGGAGAGGGGAGCTCACTGCCTCCCCTGCATTCGACTTAGCCAGCCTCTTCTCTCGGTGTGCGGCCTTCCGCGCCGGCCTGCCCTTCGGCATACTGGAAATTTCATCATCACTTAGGTTTTGGAGGGGCTTTTTTTTCTTCCGGAGGGGAGCCGCCGCCTCTGGCCCACTGGATCTCGCCTCCGCCGCTCGACTCGGACTTCGCCTCCGCTGCCACTTTCTCGCTTCCCACTGGTACTCTGCCGGGCGGAGGAGGGGAGGCAGCCCGAGGTCGAGCCGGCTGGCCTCCTCGGACCGAGCAAAGATTGGATCTAGGGATGATTTCAATGGATCGCAGCGAAAGAGCTGCTCTGCGACTTACGCAAACTCCTGACCCAGAATCAGGTCGCCTACGCAGCCAGCCTGCACCACATTCTCTACAAACTCGTGTTTTTGGTTCATGGGGCGCGCTGCTCGCCGTGCACTCCGTCCAGTCTCGCATTGGCTTCACTCATGCTACGCTGGAGGGGGCTGACGGCCATCCGGTGGCTAATCGCAGTGACCACAAGGCACTGGCATTGCTGCTCTTAGGCGGGATTCTGACTTTAGAGGCGCTTCAGTCATAATTCCGCAGGACAGGAAGCTTCTCTCGCACCAGTGGCTTCTCAGCCACATACGCGCACTAAATGTCTGAAACCCATAAGTTCCTCTCTGACTGAGCAGGATTTACTATTGCAACGACGCTGTATCAGTAGGGTAAAACTAACTCTGTCTCATGACACGGTTCAAAACCCAGCCGCCCACGCTCCTCGCCAGTGCGGGTGAACAATCCAACGCTTGTGAATCTCTGGCTTCACAATGATAGGAAGAGTTTGTTACCTGGTTGATCAAAAGCGACGCTGGCGAACGCTCAGCCGCTACAAGCCAGTTATCCCTGTGGTAACTTCTTCTGACACCTCCCGCTTAAAAACCCAAAAAGCCAGAAGGATCGGAGGCCCCGCTTTCACGGTCCGTACTTCATACCTAGAAAAAAATCTAAGACTGCTTTCAGCTTGCTCCTCCTGCTCCAAGGGAGTGCTTCTGGTCTCCCTGAGCTCGCTTTGTGACACCTGGCGCGCGTACGCTTCTGATGGTGCACTGCCCCAGCCAAACTCCCACCTGCCACTGTCCCCGGGACAGATCGCGCCCGGGGCCACGTGAGCGCGCCCGGGCTTGACCCAGAAGCTTGACTACCGGGGCTCGCCTCCCCGCCCTCCCACCGTGGTGAAGTGAGGAACGTATAAGAGTAGTGGTATTTCAACTTCGGCGCCTGCCTTCGAGACGGGCCCACTCTACTTCACAATTCCCATGTCTCTTCACAGTGCGACTAGAGCTGCTTCATTATGGCCTCTTTCCCGCTGATTCTGCCAAGCCCGCCTTGGCTGTGGTTTCCGCGATAGACAGTGTAGGACAGGGAATCTCGCTTCATCCATTCAAGGCAAAGGCTTACTAATTAGATGATTTAGGCATTTGGCTACCTTGCAGGGAGTCATAGTTACTCCGCCTGCTTACCCGCTCGCTGAATTCCTTCACTTTGAGCATCTGTGAGCACTGGGCAGTGAAATCGGCATCATACCAACACTCGCCGCCGGCCTCGTGATGCTTGTTCTATTTTAATTGGGGAACAGTCGGATTCCCTGGTCCACATTTCAGTTCTAAGCCGCTGCTTGGCGTTGCCGAGGCCCGCGCGCCGAGTTACGCTCATACCGGGAGCCGCCACGGGTTCGCACTGACTTCGGGACGGGGGCGACGCGATGCGGCCGCTGGAGTCCTACGCGCCGTGAGCTTTGAGTGATCTCGCGAAGGGCCCCGCACACGCCAGAGTCGCCGCATGGCACCGCATCGCGCAGCCTCGCCTGCCCTCACCGCCACGCTGATTGTCTCCGGGGATTCCCGAGCCTCCACTACCCCGGACTGGCCTCACGGCTCGCTGGGAGTCGGCCGACCCGACCTGGACCCGCGAGGGTGGGGGAGGACGCTCGACGGACGGAGCGGGCGCGGACGGAGGGGCGGGAGGACGCTGAGACCGGCGCCACGCCGCCGAAACGGAACGAAAGGGCGCCGCGCGCCGCTTCCCAGCCTTCGAGGCGCGCTCAGCCCCGCTTCGCACTTTCAGCCTGACCGCCCAGCCCTTAGGGAGCCAATCCTTATCCCGGTTACGGATCTGACTTGGCCGGCATTTGGCATTGCCTTTGATCTAACATGCCAGAGGCTGCTCACCTGGAGACCTGCCGCGGATATGGCACGCCCGCGAGACTTACACCTTCTCCCGGATTTCGCGGCGGGCGGTGGAGCGACCGACGCCGCCGGAACCGCGGCAAGCTTTCAGGGCGTGGCCTTTATTCGGGCGGTAATCAGACTCCAGGTGCCCGGCCTTCGTTAAAAGAAAAGAGAACTCTTCCCGGCCTCGCCAGCTTTCTCCGGTTTGCTGGCGTTAGCCGGCATTGGGCGCCGCGCCTGGCTCCGCGCACCCGTTCTGATCTGAACCAGACTTCTTCGATCGCTGGGCGACGGAGGCCATCGCCTCCTTCCAACGGCAAAGTTCGCCATCCTTTAGGATCGGGATTGATCGTATGTTCAACTGCTGTTCATGGAACCCTTTCTCCACTTCGCCTTCAAAGCTCCTCGCGTTTGTAATATTTGCTGGCTACCACTGGAAGATCTGCACCGCGGGCGGCTCCATCGGGCCCGCGCTCTAGGCTTCAGCGCCACCGCTGGCGGCTCCCACTTCACGAGGCGTATTCCCGTCTCCGAGCATAACGCGGTCGGCTGCCGACGTCCGGTATGTAAATCACGCTCCAGCGCCATCCATTTTCAGGCTAGTTGATCTCGGCAGGTGAGTTGTTACACACTTAGCTTGATTCCGACGGCGGCACCGCCCCGCTGTCTATAGCCAACCAACACCTTTCTGGGGTCCATGAGCGTCGAGACGCGGCGCCTTAAATCCTGCGCTCTGTTCCATCCCGCAGCGCCAGTTCTGCTTACCAAAAACGTACGCCCACTTAAGGTCTGTGATTCCACGCCTTCTCAGGCTCCCAGGCCAGCTTGAGCCGGCTTCTTACCCATTTGAAAGTCTGAGAACAGGTTGAGATCGCCTGCTGCCCAAGGCCTCCTTGTCATTCCGCTTACCGATAAAACTGCTTGGTGCGAATGAGCTACCAGCTATCCTGAGGGGAACTCTGAGGGAAATCCAGCCAATAGATGGTCTGGCTTAGTCTTTCGCCCCTCTATACCCAGGTCTTCCAGGATTTAATTGATTTGTACTGCGCCAGATCACGCATGGCCTCCACTAGAGTTCTCTCTGGTCCCGCCTCTGCCCAGGCATAGTCTCACTATCTTTCGGTACCATCGCACGCATTTAGTCTCCCCACCTGCCCGGCGGTGCGGGCTAAGACGGGCTTTGCAGCGCACGCCGGGCGGGGGATCCCACTCCTGAGCGGCGGCGCCCGGCTCACCTCCATTGGGCGCCCGTGGGGGCCTCAGAGACACTTGACCGCGCGCGCGCGCAGGACTTTCAACCTTGTTTCAAGACGGGTCGGGTGGGTGGCCGCACTCTCACCGCGGACTCTCGAGCGCCTACGGTACGAGGGCTGATCCTCGCCCCTGATGGCAAGGGCGTTGTGGCCGGGACGGATTGAGGAGCAGTCCGGTCTCGTCGATTTACTTCGCGCAGCTGGGACGGGGGCTCCGCAACTCCCGCTGCAGGCAGGAGGCTAGGCGCGAGGATACTTCCTCCGCGCCCCGGGTAAGCAAAGTCGGAGCGTGGGGCTCGGCCATGCCCCGGTCTCGCCAGGGAGCCGCGGGCACCTTCGCCTCTGCCTTCCTGGCTGGGAACCGGAGCTGGCCGCGTGCACTACCGGAAGAAGTAAGACCCGCGACGGGCGTGCCGAAAGGTCCGGACGTGGGCGTGCGCTCCCGGGCCGGGCGGGATTCGCGACTCGCGCTGGCCGGCCACCCGCACGAGCTGAATCTCTCCGCAGACCGGTGGACTCCCACCTGGCTTACCTCGCGCGTGCTCTACGCCTAAGTTGAACTCTCTCTTCCAAAGTTCTTTTCAACTTTCTCACGGTACTTGTCGACTATCGGTCTCGTAAGCCGGCATTTAGTTTGATGGAGTCGACCACTCCGCCGCTGCATTCAAGCAACCTGAATGAGAACGAACTGACCGCGGGAAAGGGGGCCCTACCGCCCCTGACGCACCGCCCACGGGCCAAGCCTCCATCAGAAGGACTCGGGGCCCCACCAGCGCCTACCGAGAGAACGTGCCTCTGTATCGTTTGCTTACGTCCGCTGCCGTACCCGGGCGGGATTCGCGCTGGGCTCTTCCTCTTCGCCAGCCGCTACTGAGGGAATCTCTTGTTAGTTTCTTTCTCCGCCAGCAATAGTGCCGCACCCAGCGGGCCGCCCCTGGCCTGATCTGAGGTCGCTGTTTGATATGGGTTAGGAGCGCCACCGCGCAGCTGCTGCCGCGCGGCCGGCCTGAACAGGACCCCGCCGCGGCAGGCGTCGTAGGGGCGACGACGAGCGAAACCTCCTGCTACGCACGGAGCGTCCGAGGCGTGAGGAGCCGGGGGCCCACGAACAGCGTGGCGACGGAGGTGGCAGACACCCACCGAAGCCAGAGGAGGACGCTGGCCAACCCAGACGCCTGGGGGACGCTGACCTCCTCGTGGAGGGGGAAGCCGGAGGGCGCTCGATCTCGCCAGAGAGGCGCCTGCCGGCGGCCTGGCTCACTTGGGAGATGGGAGGGAGCGGTCCCGGCGCTGCTTCCAGCCAGCTGTGACCTGGAGTGTCCCTATCGATGGAAAGCACCCTCAGATATGGCGTGCCCGGACGGACCTGGGCCGCAGAAGTATGCTCGCGTCGGTCAAGATCAAGGGCAAATGCACTATGGCTGGTTCGTGAGCTGGCCGCGCTCTCCATCGACGACGAGCCGCAGTGGATCCACCGCTAAGAGTCGGGACTGCGCTTGAGTTTTAGCGCCTGGAGAAGCAGGCCGAACTGTACAGGCTTGTGGGCTCCAAAATACAAGGTCGTTTTGACGGGCGCCTCGCGAGAGGGGACTTCAACCCACGGGTCCCAAGGCCTGCTGGGTACCTGCGCTGGGCTGGCAGCAAAGTTCTCAGAGGCTCGCGGGTTCTCGCCCCACCCCGTGCCAAGGGGGAGGGGCGCCGCGGTAGGCTGCTCAAGCCTGGCGGGAGGTGCCGCTGGCTCCCAGGGGAACGTGGCGCTCCCTTCCTCGCGATCCCTCTCCGCCTGCCTAGGTTTTGTGCGGCTCTTTGGTTGCCTTGATGTTTGAGCGGCAGACTTTCCGCCACAAGGCGCTGGAAATATAGGAGAAAATAGGATAGGAGGTTTTACTCGACGGGCTTCTCCTTCGGAGGAGACTGAACCCACGGTGTCCCGGAGGCCGTATGGTACCCGCTTAGGCCTCGCTCGCCCCACCGCTGGGAAAGCAGGGGCCCGCCGAGTGCAGCGACAGCCGAGTTCTCCTCGGGATCTCTCTCTCTCCGCTTTAGGTTTTGAAAAGGGGGTTCTTTTTGCTGTTTTGGGTTTTGATGCAAAGAGGACTCCCTCGGGCCACGTGGCCGCTGGATCATAGAGTGTAATAGGATAGGAGATTTTTTTACCCTGGACGGGCGCCTCTCCTTCAAGTGGAGGAGACTTTGAACCCACGTCCCGGGAGGCCAGGCGGGGTACTCTGCCAGGGCTCCCGGCCTCGGGCCCCGCTGGGAGCAGGGGGCTCGCCAGTGCAGCCACAGCTCGCGGGCGCGCTCGCGGGTGAGTTGCCCAAGCCTCCGCTGAGGCGCTAAGCCTCCCAGGGAAACGGTGCCTCCTTCGCGCGGATCTCTCTCCGCCTGTCTTAGGTTTTTGAAGTGTTCTTTGCTGCCTTGGGTTTTTTGAGCGGTAGACCTTCTCAAGTACGCCGCTGGATCATAGTAGAGTAAAGAAGATAGAGGGCTTTTTTTACTTCCGACGGACGGGCTCCTTCAAGTGGAGGAGACTTTGAACTCCACGGGTCTCCGGAGGCCAGGCGGTGGCTCGCCAGGCCTTCGCCCGGCCCCGCCGCTGGAAAGCAGGGGCTCACGAAAGTGCAGCGGGACAGCTGCGGGTGCCTTCGTGGTAGGTTGCTCAAGCGCTCCGCGGGAGGTGCCAAGCCTCCCAGGGAACGTAAAGTCCTTCCTCGCGATCTCTCTCCGCTTCGTCTTGTGGTTTTTGGAAGTGTCTCTTTGCTGCCTTTGGGTTTTTGAGCGCAGACCTCTCGGCCACGCCGTTGAACTGGCAGAGTAAAAATAGGATAGGAGGTTTACCCTCGACGGGCGCCCTTCGCGGGAGGAGACTTTGAACCCACGGTCCCGGAGGCCGTGGTGGTATCTGCTAGGTCTTCGCTCAGCCTCGCCGGGCTGAAGCGGGAAGCCACGAGCGCAGCGAGCAGTCAAGTCTCCTTTTCTTTATCGCGCTTGCGCCGCTTTCGCTTTCGGTGCCCGAGGAGGCCACGGAGCCGCTGGGCTCTCTTTGCCGCCGCACTCCGAGCTTCTGAGACGGGGAGGTGGGCTGGGCCTGTCGCCCGGGTGGTTTTCGCTTTTGATCGGGCCGGCCGGGAGAATGATCCTTCCGCAGGTTCACCTGGCGGAACCTTTGTTACGATTTTTACTTCCTCTAGATAGCTGTTTGATCGCCTTTCCTTCGCGTCGCTCCGCCAGAGCTTCCTCCCGAGAGGCACCACCCCGCGGCCGGGTCCGAGGACCTCACTAAACCATCCAATCGGCAGTAGCGACGGGCGGTGTACAAAGGGCAGGGACTTAATCAACGCGCAGTCTAAGCGACCAAGCGCTATCGGGAATTCCTCTGCGCTGATGGAAATAAGTTTCAACCTCAGTCCCACTCAATTGAGCCGGGTCTAGCTGGAGCATCTACGCTTCTCTCGGCGCAGGGTAGTGACACACGCTGATCCGCCTCTTACTGCGTGGGCGCCAGCAGCAGCCCCGACATCTAAGGGCACTCACAGACCTGTTATTGTTTCCATCTCGCGTGGCTGAACATCACTTGTCCTCTAAGAAGTTTTTGATTGCCGACCAAGTGTCTGCCGCACACTATTTAGTTAAGCCGGAGTCTCGTTTCGCTATCGGAATGAACTAGACACAACCGGGCTTCCACTAACTAAGAACGGCTATGCACCCACTCACCTACAGAATCGAAAGAGCTTATCAATCTGTCAACTCCTTCCGTGAACCGCCGGGGTGAGGCTTCTCAGGTTGAGTCAAATTAAGCCGCAGGCTCCACTCCTGGTGGTGCCTCTTCCGGGCCACCCCCGGTTTCAGCTTTGCAAAACCATACCCCCTGGAACCTAAAAGACTGCGGGTCTCTCGCACTGCCGCCCGGGCGGGTCGCGGACACACCAGCGATCGCTGGTCCGCATCGCTTACGGTCGGAACTACGGCGGTATCTGATCGTCAACCTCCGACTTTCGCTCTTGATTAATGAAAAATATTCTGGCAAAATGTTGCTTTCGCCCGCCTTGCGCTCGGTCCAAGAATTTCACCTCTAGCGCGCAATACGAATGCCCCGGCCGCCCTCTAATTTCATGGCCCGGGGTTCCAGAAACCCACAAAATAGGAACTGGAGGTCCGGCCTGGCTTATTCCTCGCTATGTGTATCTAGCGTTACGCCTGGTTTGAAGCAATTTAATTTTTCTAGTGAACGCTAGCTCTCGGACTGACACTCCAGCCAAGGGGGTATCCGGGGCGCTTTCGAGGTGGACCTGGGATTTATGTGGTTGCCTCCGGCGGACCGCCAGCCAGATCCCTAGATCCACCTACGAAGCTTTTTAACTGCAACAACTTTAATATACGCTATTGGAGCTGGAAATTATCGCGGCTGCTGGTGTTCAGACTTGCCTCCAATGTGGGTCCTCACTCGCCATGTGTTTAAGATACGCCATTCCAAATTACAGGCCTCGAAAGAGACCTGTATTGCTGGTTTTCGTCACCACCTCTCCGAAATGAATGGTAATCGGCGCCACGCCGCCTTCCCTGGATGTGGTAGCCACTTTCTCAGGCCTCTCTCCGAATCGAACCCTGATTCCCCGCCACCGTGTGGTCACCATGGTGAGGCGCTGATGTACCATCGAAAAGCTGATAGGGCAGACACTGAATGGAATCGTCGCCACATGGAAGGCGAGCGCATCACCCGAGGGTTATCTAGAGTCACTAAAGGTACCGGGTCCGGGAGGACGGATCGCTCGGGGCCCGGATGGTTTTGGATCTGATAATGCATCGCTGGCCCTAGCCTCCGCCGCCCCGCGAGAGAGGCGTAATGGTCCCGTCATGCGCTGCTTGCGGCTGCATTAGCTCTGGAATTGTTCACAGTTATCCAAGCACCGGGTGAGCGACCAAAGGGACCTATAATCAATGAATGAGCCATCGGCAGGTTTCACTGTACCGGGCCGTGGTGCACTTAGACCTGCATGGCTTCAATCTTTGAGGATAAGCATATGTTACTGGCAGGATCAACCAGGTAACCCCTGTGGGTCGTAGGGACTAACCGACGCTGGCTGCAAGCTGCTTTTCGTCTAGCACACGGTCCTAGTCCTACTGAGGAGGGGGGCCTCCAGCAGCATCTCGCTTGGACCTCGGCCAAGACTGCCATTCATAGGGGCGTACGCCGGCTCGAACCTCTCTCGGCGCGGGGTCGCCGCTGCGTGGGTGTCCGCTTGGATCGCGCCGACGCTCGGAAAAGTGTAAGGTTTCACGGGACGGGGTACCCGCCGCTGCCGGCTGGACGCTGCCGTTGCTCTGCTCCTCCACGCCCGCCGTGACGGACTCTCTGCGCCTGACCGGCCGCCCAGGCCTCCCTCCGGTGGTTCGCGCCCCTCGGGGCTGGGAGGGGGCCTGCCTGCACCTACCGCTCCAAACTGCCTGGCAAGGGCGTGCATGTCAAAGCCCAAATCGTGAAACCTATTGCACGCCAGGTTCCTGCCAGGCACTCCTGGTTTCATAGCGGCACAGCGGGCTGACTGGGTGGGGTCTCGAGGTTGGCGCGCTTTCACGGCCTCCAATCGACATCACGGCTGGGCCGAGGGGACGCTCGCCGCCACGGCCCCTCTCTCGGCGCCTGTGTCCGTGTTTGCAGGTGAAGCGCTCGCACAGCTCTCGCCCGGAGCTTCAGAAAGATTGGCGCCTGAAACCTAAGTTTACATGGACTTAGCCAAGTTTTTTCTGACTTTTTTTCGCCTGTGAGACTCAAGTCCACAAAACACGCTACTCACCGAAATCGTACCATGTAAAAGTTGCTCCTAGTAAACGCCACCCCAGGGTCGCTGGGAAATTTAGAATCATGCCCGGAGGAGGCCTCGGTCGGGCCTGACTCGGAGCCTCGAGGGGTATGGAAGTCGGATCTTTCTCGGGTTGACTTAGTGCAATTTTCAAACGAAAATCATCCAGGCGCTTTCATCCGACCGATCGAAGTCCGCTGGCGCGCCTTCCCGGATGCGCTTCTCCACTCCGGCTCTTCGCCGCCCTGGAGGAATTCTTTTTCGCTCAAAACCTGGTCTGAAACATCCAGGCGCCTTCATCCGACCGATCGAGTCCGTTGGCGCGCCCGGACGACGCTTTCCCACTCGACTTCGCCGGCCCTGGAGGAAATTTTTCGCGCTCAAAACCTAAGTCCAAATGCCATCCAGGCGCTTCATCCGGCCTCATCGAAAGTCCGGTTAAGCGCGCCTTCCCCGGACGCTCCCACTAATTCTTCACCATCCTGGAGGAAATTTTGGCGTTCAAAATCTTAAGTTCAAACATCCAGGCGCTCATCCGACTGATCGAGTCCGGGTTATGCGCGCTTTCCGGACGCTTTCCACTCGACTCCTGGCCATTCCTGGAGGAAATTTTTTTCGCTCAAAACCTAAGTCCAAAGATCCAGGCGCTTTCTCATCCGACCGACATCGAGTCCGTTAAGTGGCGCCTCCCGGACGCGCTTCCCACTGGACCCCCGCCATTCTGGAGGTAAAATTCTTTTTCGTCTAAAACCCAGAAAGTCCAAAGATCGAGGCGCTTTCATCCAGCCGATCGAGTCCGGGTTAAGTGCGCCCCGGACGCTTTCTCTGCCCGACCCCCGCCCGGGTCTCCTGGAGGGAAATTCTTTGCGCTCAAAACTCAAGTCCAAACATCCAGGCGCATATCATCCGACGATCATCGAGTCCGGTTAAGTGCGCCACTCCCGGACGCTTTCCCACTTTCGACTCCCCGCCGGGCCCTGAGAAATTTTTTTGCTTTCAAAATCGGCAGTCCAAACATCCAGGCGCTTTCATCCAATTTTATCTCGTCCGGGTTATGCTGCACTTCCCGGACAGCTTTCACTCACTGACCCCCGCCATTCTGGAGGAAATTCTTTTGCTTTCAAAATCCTAAGTCCAGAGCATCTAGGCGGCTTCATCCAGCCGGATCTCGGTCCGGGGTTAAGTGCGTACCGGACGCTTCCCACTGGACTCTCCATCTCCTGGAGGAAATTCTTGCTTTCAAAATCCCAAGTCCAAACATCCAGGCGTATATTTCAGCCACGATCTCGGCCGGGTGGCGCGACTCCTGGACGCTTTTTCCACTCGGGACTCGGGGCCACCCTGAGTGAATTTTTTGCTTTCAAAACTAAGTCGTCAAAACATCTCAGGCTTATATTTCAGATTTCCATCTCGCCAAGGCATGCACTTCTCCTGACGCTTTCCTACCTGACTTCAAGCAATTTGAGGAAATTTTTTTGCTTTCAAAACCGCAAGGTTCAAAGATCCAGGCCATAGTTCAGACGAGATCCCGCCGGTTATGCTACTTCTGACGCTTTCCACTCGCACTTTCCGGGCTACCCTGGAGGAAATTTTTTGCTTTCAAACTTAGTCCAAACATCCAGGCGATATTTGAGTCGATTTCGGCCGGGTTAAGTGCGACTTCCTCGGACGCTTCACTCACCTCCACCCTGGAGGATGTATTTTTGCTGCCTAAAACCTAAGTCTAGAGCATCCAGGCGCATATTTCAGACGATCTCGGCCGGTTATGATCGACGCTTTTCGCTACCGACTTCGCCTCCACCCTGGAGGTATTTTTGCTTTCAAAATCAAGTCCAAACATCCAGGCGCGCATATTTCAGATTTCCATCTCAGCCTGGTTAAGCGCGACCGACTTGACGCTCCCACTCAGGACTTTCCGCCACCCTGGGAGGATTTTTGTTGCTTTCAAAACTAAGTCCAGATATCCAGGCGCTGCATTTCAGCCGATCAAGGCCGGGTTAGAGCGACTCGACACACATACTTCGACTTCTAACCCCTGTGTCTGGATTTCTAATTTTCTCAAAGCGCCTGGGTCATACATTAACCCCAACGCGACATTCTGCATATCTTTAATGGGTATCGCTTTATTTCATTCTCGCCCTGATGAATGTTTTACAAAAGGCCTGGTGTACTTCATGGCTTAAAACCTACACACTAACACCTTATTGGTCAAGTAATTTTTTCATAAAGGCCCTGGATGAATGTTTTCTCTATAAGGCCTGCGCCACAGACTAACCTCATCACACAATAATTTCTATGTGGGTATGATTTTATTCTATAAAGGCTACTGATGACTGTTTCTATATAAGCCCTGCACTACAGTGACTAACCCCATCACAATAATACTTTTTGGGCATGATTTTATTTAACAAAGGCCCTGGATGAATGATTTCTATAAGGGCCTGGGCCACAGACTAACCCCACTCACACAATCACTTATGTGGGCATTGGATTTTATTTAATAAAGTGCCTCTGGAGGAATGTTTTCTATAAGTTCCTGCGCTCACAGACTAACCCTCACAAGCAATAACACCTTATTTGGGCATGATTTTATTTAAAAAGGCCCTGATGAATGTTTTTGGCAAAAGGCCTGCGCCACAGACTAACTCCACACAGTAGCTACTCTTATTGGGCATGATTTATTTAATAAAGGCCCTGAGGAATGGGTTTCTATAAGGCCTGTGCCTCACAGACTAACCCTATCACAATAATAATTTATTTGGGGCATGATTTTATTCTATAAAGGCCCTGGATGAATGTTTTCTATAAGGCCTGCGCTCACAGACTAACCTCCTATCACAATAACTACTTATTTGGGCAAGGATTTTTATTTCAATAAAGGTCCTGGATGAATGTTTTCTATAAGGCCTGCAAATCACAGACTAACCTTCATCACAATAACAATTTATTTGGGCATGATATTATTTCTATAAAGGCTCTGGATGAATGTTTTCTAAAAGGCCTGCGCTCACAGACTAACCTCATCACAGTAACACTTTATTTGGGCATGATTTTATTTAATAGGAGGCCCCTGGGATGAATGTTTTCTATAAGGCCTGCGCTCACAGACTAACCTCATCACAATAACACTTATTTGGGCATGATTTTATTCTATAAAGGCCTTGGATGAATGTTTTCATGTATAAGGCCTGTGCTCACAGACTAACTCCTATCACAATAAACACTCTATTTGGGTGCATGATTTTATTTTAATAAAGGCCCTGATGAATGTTTTCTATAAGGCCTAAGTACTCACAGACTAACAATCTTCATCACAATAACATCTTATTTGGGTATGATATTATTCTAATAAAGGCCCTGGATGAATGTTTTACAAAGGGCCTGCAAGTGCCACAGACTAACCCTACACAGTAACACCTTTATTGGGCATGATTTTATTTAATAGAGGCCCTCGATGAATGTTTTTCTATAAGGCCTGGTGCCTCACAGACTAACCTCCATCACAATAACACTTATTTGGGCATGATTTCCATTTAATAAAGGTTCTGATGAACAGTTTTCAGCAAGGCTCCGCACCTCATAGACACCTCTTAACTAATAACTTTAGTTCTTAATTAATTTTAACCTTTACCCTTAATAAATTTAGAAGCCTAATTTCCTAATTTTAAATTTAAGCTTTGTAATTTTAATTTTAATTTAATAATTTTAATAATTTTAGTCTTAACTTAATTTCCTAATTTTAATTTTAGTTTTAATAATTTTAATTTATTTTAATTTTAACTTCTATTTAATTTTAATTTCAATCTGAGACTAACCCCAAGATAATACTTTAATTAAAAGATTTATTTTAATTTCTAAGCACCCTGAATTTTAATGCTTTCTGGTAAGGCCTATAGCCTCAAGTAGACTAACCCGACACAGTAACTCTGCATGGGTATGACTCCACTAATAAAGGCCTCTGAAAATGTTTTCTATAAGGCCAAGCGCCACAGACTAACCCACACAGTAATGGGCTTTTATTGGGTAGCTGATTTTATTTAATAAAGGCTCTGGAAAAATGCTTTTCTATAAGGCTCATGCGCCACAGACTAACCTTTCATACAGTAACGCTTTATTGGGCATGATTTATTTAATAAAGGCCCTGGAACAATGTTTATAAGGCCTGGCGCTACAGACTAACCCGGCATACAGTAATAATTTATTGGGCAAGGATTTTATTTAATAAAGGCCCTGGAAATGTGTTTCTATAAGGCCTGCGCGCACAGACTAACCTGACAGTAACTCTTTTATTGGGCATGGATTTTATTTAATAAAGGCCCTGGAAAAATGGTTTCTATAGTTGGCCTGCGCCACAGACTAACCTGACTGGCAGTAACGCTTTATTGGGCATGATTTATTTAATAAAGGCCCTGATGATAGTTTTCAGCATAAGGCCTGCGCTACAGACTAACCCACACATTAACACTTTTATTGGGGTATGATTGTATTTAGTTAAAGGCCCTGATGAATGTTTTCTATAAGGCCTGCGCCACAGACTAACCCCCTGACATAGTAACTCTTCTATTGGGCATGATTTTATTTAATAAAGGCCCGATGAATGTTTTGTATAAGGCCTGCCCTCACAGACTAACCTGTTATGTGTAACTCTTCTTATTGGCGTGATTTTGGTCGATTTAATAAAGGCTCCTGGAAATGTTTCAAACGAAATCAGCCTCACAGACTGAAGCCGATCTCAGCCGGGTAACTGCGTTACTTCTCGGACGCATTCCATTTAACCCCGGCCCTGGAGGAAATTTTTCTATAAGGTCAAAACGCCACTCCAAACCCCAGGCGGTATAAGTCGCTTTACAGCTTCGGTTAAGCGACTTAGACGCTTTCCCACTCAATTCGCCTCCTGGGATGAAATTTTTTTCGCTCAAAATCTAAGGTTCAAACAGACCAACGCATACAGCCGATCTCGGCCGGGTTGGGCGCTTCGGACGCTTTCCCATAAACTCGGCCCCTGAAAAATGTTTTCTGTCAAAAGGCCCAAGTCCACAGACTAACCCATATTTCCAACCGATTCGCCGGTTGGGCGCGATTCTACGAACGCTTTTCCAAGGCCTCTCGCCTCCCTGTTTTTTTTTTTCGCTCAAACCACAAGTCCAAATCAAGGCGCTATTTCAGCCGATCTCGGCCAAGTAAGTTGACTTGGACGCTTTCCCTACTGGACAAAGGCCCCTGAGGAAATTTCGCTCAAATGTAAGTCCAAAGATCCAGGCGCGATAAGGCCTTCGCTCACTAACTGAGCATCGGACGCTTTCCCACTCACTTTATTGGGGATGAAATTTTTTGCTTTCAATAAAGTCTAGAGCATCCAGGCGCATAATGCTTTCTCCGATCTCGCCGGTTATGCGACTAAGCTCACATACTAACACTCCACCCTGGAGGATTTTATTTTGCTTAAGGCCCTAATGAGACAGTTTTCCAGGCCATTCTCACCGATCTAACCCGGCACTAACAGACTTCTTATTTGGACGGATTTCCACTAGAAAGCCTCCTGGAGGAAATTTTTTTCATAAGGCCTGCAGTCACAGACTCCAGGCTCACACAGCCGATCTTTATTGGCGCGATTTCGGACGCTTAACTAAAGGCCTCCTGGGAAAATGTTTTCTATAAAACACTGCGCTCCAGACTAACCAGGCGCATATAGCAACACTTCTTCTCGGCCGTTGCTAAAAGATTTTCTCCCATTTAATAAAGGCCCTGGATGATATGTTTTCATAAGGCCTAAGCCACAGACACTCGCAACCCTGGGAGGAAATTTTTGTAACGGTTCCAAACATCTTGTTGGGTTTATGCCGGTTGGCGATTTTATTTTAATAAAGGCCTCCCTGGAAAAATTTTTCTATAAGGCCTAAGCCAAACATCCAGGCTAAATCCTGGAGCAGTAACAGCTTTATATGGCATGGATTTTACTTAATAAAGGCCCTGGAAAAATGGATTTTTTTATAAGGCCTGCGCCAAAGACTAACCCACACAGTACGCTTTATTGGGCATCTGATTTTATTTAATAAAGGCCCTGAGAAAATGTTTTCTCTACTACCTCCAATGCTGGACAGACTTTTTTGCCCTCAAAACCTAAGTAATAACACTCTATGGGCATGGATTTTATTTAATAAAGGCCCTGATATGACAGTTTTCTAAGGCTTTGCCTACAGACTCGAACTCACACAGTAACTCTTATTAAGTGAAATTTTATTTAATAAAGGCCCTGGAAAATGTTTTTCTATAAGGCCTGCGCCACAGACTAACCCACTTCATTAACGCTTTCCCATTCACGTGGCGTTTACTCGCCCGCCATGATTTTATTTAATAAAGGCCCTGGCGAAAATTTCTTTCCAGACATCCTGGCGCCACTCACTAACCGATCTCGCCACAATAACCCTACTTCACGGGCGCTTTTTACTTACTAGCCACCTGGAGGTATTTTTTCTGTCTAAAACCTGCGCCACAGACTCATGCCCCTCACAGCCGATCGCGCCGCTGCAGGTGCATTTCACGGGCGTTTTGAGAACTAAAAAAAAAAATTAATGTTGAGGTATTTTTTGCGCTGGCAAAACGGCCACCTCCACATCCAGCGAATTCATAATCGTATTCGAAGAGGCCTCCCCATCGGCGCTTCCCACTCGATTCACGGAGGGCGGAGTCGTATTTTTCCTGGTTGCTCAAAACCATACTTCAAACGAAATTATCCAGGCGATATTTCAGCCGCCGATCTCGGGCCGGTTGCATGCGCACTTCACGGACGCCTCACTCGACCCCGGCCACCCTGAGGAATTTTTTTCCGCTCAAAACCTAAGTCCAAAAGATCCAGGCGCATCTCACAGCCTATCTCAGCCGCGTAAGTGCCCCACTTCACGGGCGCTTCACTCAATCCCGCCCTCCTGGAGGTATTTTTTTCGCCTCAAAACCTGTCCAATGATTTCATCCAGGCGCCTTTCAGCCGACTCTCGGCGAGTCCTGGCTGGCGCGCCTGACGCTTTCTACTCGAATACTCTCGGCCTCCTGGGAGGAAATTTTTTTCGCTTCAAAACCTAAGTCCAAACATCCAGGCGCTCATTCATCCGACTCCGAGTCCGGTTAAGTGCGCCTTTCTCGACGCTTTCTCCCACCGAACTTCGGGCCGCCCTGGAGGGAAATTTTTTCGCTCAAAACCAAGTTCAAACATCCAGGCGCTTATCCGACTGATCGAGTCCGGCGTTAAGTGCGCCTTTCCCGGACGCTTTCCCACTGAACTTCCGCCAGCTCCTGGAGGAAAATTTTCTGCTTCAAAACCTAAGTCCAAACATCCAGGCGCTTTTCAGACCGACCGGACGAGTCCGGGTTAAGTGCGCCTTCCCGGACGCCTCTCCCGACTTCTCTGCCGCCCTGGAGGAAATTTTTTTGCTTCAAAACCTAAGTCCAAACATCCAGGCGCTTTATCCGACGATCGAGTCCGGGGTAATGCGCTTTTCCCGACGCTTTCCCACTCACCCCGCCACCCTGGAGGAAATTTTTTTGCGCTCAAAACCTAAGTCCAAACATCCAGGCGCTTTCATCCGACCATCGAGTCCGTTAAGTGCGCCTTCCCGGACGCTTTCCCCACTCGACTTCTCGCCATGCTGGAGGAATTTTTATGCTCAAAACCTGGGTCCAAACATCCAGGCGCTTCATCCACCGATCGAGTCCGCTATGCGCGCGCTGACCGGACGCTTTCCCACTGACTCCCGCCGCCCTGGAGGAAATTTTTTTGCTTTCAAAACCTAAGTCCAGACATCCAGGCGCTTCATCCAGCCGATCTCGGCCGGTTAAGTGCGACTTCGACGCTTTCCACTGACCCCCTGCCCTGGAGGAATTTTTTCGCTCAAAACCTAAGTCCAAACATCCAGGCGCATATTTCAGACTGATCTCTGCCGGGTTAAGTGCGACTTCCGACGCTTCCCCACTCGACCCCGCCACCCTGGAGGAAATTTTTTTGCTTTCAAACCCTAAGTCCAAACATCCAGGCGCATATTTCAGACGATCTCGCCGGGTATATGCGCTACTCTCCCCGACGCTTTCCCACTCGGACCGGCCAATCCCTGGAGGAAATTTTTTGCTTTCAAAACCTAAGTCCAAACATCCAGGCGCATATTTCAGATTTCGATCTCGGCCGGGTTATGCGACTCCCGGACGCTTTCCCACTCGGACTTCCGGCCACCCTGGAGGATTTTTTTTTTCTTTCAAAACCTAAGTCCAACATCCAGGCGCATATTTCAGCCGATCTCGGCCGGGTTATGCGACTTCTCGGACGCTTTCCCACTGACCTCTCCACCCTGGAGGTATTTTTTTCGCTGCCTAAAACCTAAGTCCAGACATCCAGGCGCATATTTCAGACGATCTCGCCGGGTTATACTTCCTCGGACGCTTTCCCACTCGACTTCCGCCACCTGAGGAGGATTTTTTTGCTTTCAAACCCAAGTCCAAACATCCAGGCGATATTTCAGACGATCTCGGCCGGGTTAAGTGCGACTTCCCGACGCTTTCCCACTCGACTCCCGCCACCCTGGGAGGATTTTTTTGCTTTCAAAACCTAAGTCCAGACATCCAGGCGCATATTTCAGCCGATCTCGGCCGGGTTAAGTGCGACTTCTCGGACGCTTTCCCACTCACCCCTCCACCCTGGAGGTATTTTTTGCCGCTTCAAAACCTAAGTCCAGACATCCAGGCGATATTTCAGATTTCGATCTCGGCCGGTTAAGTGCGACTTCCCGGACGCTTTCCCACTCACTTCCCGCCACCCTGGGAGGATTTTTGCTTTCAAAACCTAAGTCCAAACATCCAGGCGCATATTTCAGCCGATCTCGGCCGGTTAAGTGCGACTTCTGGACGCTTTCCCCACTCGGACCCTCCACCCCTGGAGGATTTTTTTGCCGCTCAAAACCTACGCCCAGACATCCAGGCGCTATTTACAGCCGATCAAGGCCAAGCAGAGCGACTTCTCGGACACACACACTTACGAACCCCGTGTCTGATTTCCAATTTTCCAAACCTGGGCTCAGACATTAACCCCAACGAGTAATCTCACTTTAATGGGCATCGCTTACGCTTCATTCTCACTTCCTGGATGAATGTTTTACAAAGGGCCTGCGCCACAGACTAACCCTACACACTCGCCACACCTTATTGGGCATAATTTTTTTCTATAAAGGCCCTGGATGAATGTTTTCTATAAGGCCTGCGCTCACAGACTAACCCCATCACAATAACACTTATGTGGGCATGATTTATTCTATAAAGGCCCTGATGAATGTTTTCATAAGGCCTGCGCTCACAGACTAACCTCATCACAATAACACTTATTTGGGCATGATTTTATTTAAAAAGGCCCTGATGAATGTTTTCTACAAAGGCCTGCGCCACAGACTAACTCTGACACAGTAGCGCTCTTTATTGGGCATGATTTATTTAATAAAGGCCCTGAGGAATGTTTTCTATAAGGCCTGCACTCACAGACTAACCCCATCACAATAACACTTATTTGGGCATGATTTTTATTCTATAAAGGCCCTGATGAATGTTTTCTATAAGGCCTGCGCTCACAGACTAACTCCTATCACAATAACACTTATTTGGGCATGATTTTATTTAATAAAGGCCCTGGATGAATGTTTTCTATAAGGCCTGCGCTCACAGACTAACCCCATCACAATAACACTTATTTGGGCATGATATTATTTAATAAAGGCCCTGGATGAATGTTTTACAAAGGGCCTGCGCCACAGACTAACCCCTACACAGTAACACCTTTATTGGGCATGATTTTATTTAATAGAGACCCTGGATGAATGTTTTCTATAAGGCCTGCGCTCACAGACTAACCCCATCACAATAACACTTATTTGGGCATGATTTTATTTAATAAAGGCCCTGGATGAATGTTTTCTATAAGGCCCATGCCACAGACTAACCCCTAACCCTAACCCTAACCCTAACTCTAACCCTAGCCCTAACCCTAACCCTAACCCCAACTCCTAACCCTAACCCTAACCCTAACCCTAACCCTAACTCCTAACCCTAACCCTAACCCCAGCCCTAACCCTAACCCTAACCCTAACCCCTAGCCCTAACCCTAACCCTAACCCAAACCCTAACCCTAACCCTAACCTAGCCCTAACCCTAACCCTAACCCTAACCCTAACCTAACTAACCCTAACCTTAACCTTATTGGGCATGATTTTACTCTATAAAGGCCCTGGGTGACAGTTTTACACAGGGCCTGGGGTCACAGACTAACCCCATCACAATAGCACTTATTTGGGCATGTTTTTATTTAATAAAGGCCCTGATTGAATGTTTTCTATAAGGCCTGCGCTCACAGACTAACCCGACACAGTAACGCTTCATTGGGCATGATTTTATTTAATAAAGGCCCTGGAACAATGTTTTCTATAAGGCCTGCGCTTCACAGACTAACCTGACACAGTAACTTTTTGTTGGGCATGATTTTACTTAATAAAGGCCCTGGAAAATGTTTTCTATAAGGCCTGCGCCACAGACTAACCTGACACAGTAACGCTTTATTGGGCATGATTTTATTTAATAAAGGCCCTGGAAAAATGTTTTCTATAAGGCCTGCGCCACAGACTAACCTGACACAGTAACGCTTCATTGGGCATGATTTTATTTAATAAAGGCCCTGGAACAATGCTTTTCTATAAGGCCTGCGCCACAGACTAACCTGACACAGTAACTTCTTGTTGGGCATGATTTTACTTTAATAAAGGCCCTGGAAAATGTTTTTTATAAGGCCTGCGCCACAGACTAACCCACACACAGTAACGCTTTATTGGGCATGATTTTATTTAATAAAGGCCCTGAAAAAATGGTTTTGATAAGGCCTGCGCCACAGACTAACCCGACACAGTAACGCTTCATTGGGCATGATTTTATTTAATAAAGGCCCTGATGACAGTTTTTAAGGCCTGCGCCACAGACTAACCCGACACATTAACGCTTTATTGGGCATGATTGTATTTAATAAAGGCCCTGATGAATGTTTTCTATAAGGCCTGCGCTCACAGACTAACCTCCTACACAGTAACTCTTCATTGGGCATGATTTTATTTAATAAAGGCCCTCGATGAATGTTTTGTATAAGGCCTGCCTCACAGACTAACCCGACACAGTAACTCTTTATTGGGCGTGATTTTATTTAATAAAGGCCCTGGAAAAATGTTTTCTATAAGGCCTGCGCCACAGACTGACTCCCGACACAGTAACTCTTTATTGGGCATGATTTTATTTAATAAAGGCCCTCATGAATGTTTTCTATAAGGCCTGCGCCACTGACTAACCCCTGCATACAATAACACTCTTATGGGCATGATTTTATTTAATTAAGGCCCTGATGACAGTTTTCTTTAAGGCCTACCCTCACAGACTAACCTGACACAGTAACTTTATTGGGCGGATTTTATTTAATAAAGGCCCTGGAAAATGTTTTTCATAAGGCCTGCGCCACAGACTAACCGACACAGTAACGCTTTATTGGGCGTGATTTTATTTAATAAAGGCCTCGATGAATGTTTTTCTATAAGGCCTGCGCTCACAGACTAACCTGACACAGTAACTTTTTATTGGGCGTGATTTTATTTAATAAAGGCCCTGGAAAATGTTTTCTATAAGGCCTGCGCCACAGACTGACCTCCTGACACAGTAACTCTTTATTGGGCATGATTTTATTTAATAAAGGCCCTCGATGAATGTTTTCTATAAGGCCTGCGCCACTGACTAACCCCTGCTAGATAATAATAACACTCTTATGGGCATGATTTATTTAATTAAGGCCCTGATGACAGTTTTCTTTTAAGGCCTACCTCACAGACTAACCTGACACAGTAACTCTTTATTGGGCGTGATTTTATTTAATAAAGGCCCTGAAAAATGTTTTTCTATAAGGCCTGCGCTCACAGACTAACCCGACACAGTAACGCTTTATTGGGCGTGATTTTATTTAATAAAGGCCCTGGAAAAATGTTTTCTATAAGCACTGCGCTCACTGACTAACCCTCGCTATAATAACACTCTTTATGGGCATGATTTTATTTAATAAAGGCCCTGATGACAGTTTTTAAGGCCTGCGCTCACAGACTAAACTCCGACACAGTAACTCTTGTTGGGCATGATTTTACTTAATAAAGGCCCTGGAAAAATGTTTTCTATAAGGCCTGCGCCACAGACTAACCCATACACAGTAACGCTTTATTGGGCATGATTTTATTTAATAAAGGCCCTGGAAAAATGTTTTCTATAAGGCCTGCGCCACAGACTAACCCGACACAGTAACGCTTTATTGGGCATGATTTTATTTAATAAAGGCTCTGATAAATGTTTTTTAAGGCCTGCGCTCACAGACTAACCTCTGCTATAATAACACTTTTATGGGCATGATTTTATTTAATAAAGGCCCTGGATGACAGTTTCTTTTAAGGCCTGCCCTCACAGACTAACCTGACACAGTAACTTTTTATTGGGCGGATTTTATTTAATAAAGGCCCTGGAAAAATGTTTTTCTATAAGGCCTGCGCCACAGACTAACCTGACTCCATTAACTCTTTATTGGGCATGATTTTATTTAATAAAGGCCTCGATGAATGTTTTCCATAAGGCCTGCGCTCACAGACTAACCCTTGGCACAACAACACAGATTTGGGTATGATTTTATTTATTAAAGGCCCTGATGAATGTTTTCTACAAAGGCCTGCGCTCACAGACTCGCCCTGTTGAAAGCAGCGACGCAGGGCACGAAATTTCAGAGTTTTTAGAGAAAAAAAAAAAAAAAAATTAAAGTTGATGTAAAAGTTGCTCCTGGTAAACGCCACCTCCGGGTCGCGGTGAAATTTGAATCGTGCCCGGAAGAGGCCTCTCGGTCGGCCTGACTCGAGCCTCGGAGGGTATGGAAGTCGGACCTTTCCCGGTTGACTTAGTGCACTTTTCAAACGAAAAATCATCCAGGCGACATTTCAGCCGATCTCAGCCGGGTTAAGTGCTACTCGACGCTTCCCACTCGACTTCGCCTCCTGGAGGAAATTTTTTTTCGCTCAAAACCTAAGTCCAAACATCCAGGCGCATATTTCAGCCGATCTCGCCGGGTTAAGCGCGACTCGGACGCTTTCCCACTGACCCGGCCACCCTGAGGAAATTTTTTGCTCAAAACCTAAGTCCAAACATCCAGGCGCATATTTCAGACTTCGATCTCGGCCGGGTTATGCGACTTCCTGACGCTTTTCCCCACTGACCCCGCCACCTGGAGGAAATTTTTTTCGCTTTCAAAACCTAAGTCCAAACATCCAGGCGCGATATTTCAGACGATCTCGCCGGTTATGCGCGACTCGACGCTTTCCCACTGACTTCGGCCTCCTGGAGGAAATTTTTTTTTTCGCTCAAAACCTAAGTCCAAACATCCAGGCGCATATTTCAGCTTCCATCTCAGCCGGTTAAGCGCGCACTTCTCGACGCTTCCCACTCACCCTCCACCCTGGAGGAAATTTTTTTGCTTTCAAAACCTAAGTCCAAACATCCAGGCGCATATTTCAGCCGATCTCAGCCGGGTTAAGTGCGACTTCTCGACGCTTTCCCACTCGACTCCCGGCCTCCTGGAGGAATTTTTTTGCTTTCAAAACCCAAGTCCAGACATCCAGGCGCATATTTCAGCCGATCTCGGCCGGGTTAAGTGCGACTTCTCGGACGCCCACCTCCGACCCTCCACCCTGGAGGTATTTTTTTGCTTTCAAAACCTAAGTCCAAACATCCAGGCGCATATTTCAGCCGATCTCAGCCATGCGACTGACGCGTTAAGTGCACTCCGACTTCCGGCCCCTGGGAGGAATTTTTTTTGCGCTTCAAAACCGAAGTCCAAAGCATCCAGCCATATTTCAGACCGGATCTCGGAGTTAAGTGCGCCTTCCTTTGCTTTCAAAACCAAGTCCAGCAATGGAGGAGGCGCATAAAACTTAAGTCCAGACATCCAGGCGCGATCTCTCAGCCGATCCGGCCGCGGTTATGCGCACTTCCACGGACGCTTTCCCACTGAATTTCGCCACCCTGGAGGTATTTTTTTCGCTTTCAAAACTCTAAGTCCAAAGACATCCAGGCGCGATTGCTTTCAGCCGATCTCGGCCGGTTATGCGTCACTTCCCGGACGCTTTCCCACTCACCCCCGCCACCCCGGAGGAAATTTTTAAGCGTTCAAAACCCAAGTCTCAAACATCCAGGCATTTCACAGCCGATCTCGGCCGGGTGAAGCCCACTTCTACGCATGCTTTTCCCACTCGACTTCGCCACCCCTGGAGGTATTTTTGCCGTTCAAAACCTAAGTCCAGACATCCAGGCGCATCTCAGCAGGCCGATCTCGGCCATGCTAGACTTCCTACTCACGGGCGCTCCCACTCGACCACGCCACCCCGGAGGTATTTTTTGCTGCCTCAAACCTAAGTCCAAACATCCAGGCGCGATCCTTACAGCCGATCTCGGGCCGCGTTAAGCCCTACTTCACGGACGCTTCCACTACTGACCCCCCACCCTCGGAGGTATTTTTTTGCTGCCTAAAACCTAAGTCCAAACATCCAGGCGATCATTCAGCCGGATCTCGGCCGCCAAGTAAGTTCCCACTTCACGGGCGCTTTCCATCGAATTTTTGGCCACCCCGGGGAGTGTATTTTTTGCCGCTCAAAACTCTGTCCAAACATCCAGGCGTGCATCTCACAGCTCCATCAAGGCGCTGGAAAGTTGCGCCACTGATCGACGCGCACCTTCACGTAATCCCCCGAGCCCATCCTCCAGCCTTACAGACATCCAGGCTCCTCCCGCTCACCCACTTCATCCCCGCTGCACACCCATGCGCTCTCGGGCATCACCTCCGGTGCCTCCTGTGAGGGACCTCCTCCGGGACGTACACCTGCCTCTCCACTCGTGGCTCGGTGTACTCCCACTCATAAGCCGGGGTCACGATCCGCGAGCACAACACCGCTGGGCTTCCCAGCATAAACTGTGCCACTGGCACTCTCACTCACTTTAGTGCCTTGGAGGGGCTTTTTCTCCGGAGGGGAGAGCCCCTGCCTGCCCCGGCCCGACTGAAGCCAGCCTTTCCTCGGGCGGTCCCTCTCCGGCTGCCTCTGGTTCTCTCTGCGACTGGTACCCCATCGACTTTCAGGCTCTTTGAGGGGTTTTTTTCTTCCGGAGAGGAGGAGTCGCCGCTCCTCTGGGTCCGACCGAAGTCAGCCTCTATCGGGCGGCCCTCCGCCGTGCCTCTGGGTTCCTCTCATACTGGTACTTCATCGATTTAGGGTTTTGAGGGGCCTTTTTTCTTCCGGAGTAGGGAGCTCGCCGCTCTCTGGCCTCACGAGGTCAGCCAGCCTCTCTCGGTGCTGGTTCCTCTCGGCTGCCTCGTTCTCTCCGCCACTGGTAAATTTCTATCGGTTTCTGGTTTTGAGGGGTTTTTTCTTCCGGAGAGGGGAGCCCGCCGCTCTCTGGCCCATCGACCCGCCTTCCGCCGCTCGGGACTTCTGCCCTCTCCCGTCAGCTACCTTCCGCTCCACTGGTACTCCCGCCGGCGGAGGAGGGGGCGGTGCCAGCCCGGGAGGTCGCCTGCCAGGCCTCTCGGACCGGCGGTAGATTGATCTAGGGATGACTTCTGCAATGATCGTAGCGAGTGAGCTGCTCTTGCCACTTACGTAAACTCTGACCTAGAATCAGGTCGTTTCACGAAATGGCCTTGTTCACCATGATCTTACCAAACTCCCGTGTTTTGTTCTGGCGGCGCGCTGCTCACCGCACTCTGTCCAGTCTCAGACGCCTTTTCTCATCGCACCCGGAGGGCTGACGGCTATCCGTGGCCAATCGAAGCACTACGCGAACAGTATCGGCTAGCCTCTAGGCGGATTCTGAATTTAGAGGCGCTTCAGTCATAATCTCCGGCAGATGGCGAAGCCTCGCACCAGTGGCTTCTCGCCACTAATACGCGACTGAAATGTCTGAACCCGCATGTCTCCTCGCACCGAGCAGATTACTTATTGGTAACGGATTTGTATCAGTAGGGTAAAATCTAACCTGGTCCCCACGACGGCCCAAACCCAGCTCATGCCCCTAATAGTGGGTGAACAATCCAACGCTTATGAATTCTAAGCTTCATAAACATAGGAAGAGCTTGACATCGGAAGTGATCAAAAAGCGACGCCTGGCGAACGCTGGCCGCCGGCAAGCCAGTTATCCTCGTGGTAACTTTTCTGGACACCTCCTGCTGCTAAAACCCAAAAGCCAGAAGGATCGTGGAGGCCCCGCCACGTCATGTCCGTCTTCCATACTGGAAATCGCGACTGCTTTAGCTTCAGTTCTTCTCTGCCCGCGGAGGCTTCTGTCCTCCCTGAGCTCGCCTTTAGGACACTCCATGCTACCGCTTGACAGTGTGTACCGCCCAGTCAAACTCCTCACCTGCCACTGTCCTCGGATAGGTCACACTGGGCCACGGTGAGCGGCGCCCGGGCTTGACTCCAGAAGCTTGATCACTGGGCTCGCTCTGCCTCACCGGGTAAGTGAGGAAACGAGTAAGAGTAGTGGGGAGATTAACCGGGCGCACTGCCCGGGACAAACCTCCCACTTATTCTACACTCTCATGTCTCTCACAGTGCCAGACCAGAGCCGTTTCCAACAGGGCCTCTTTCCCTGGGCTGATTCTGCCAAGTGGCCTGCTTCCCTTGGCTGTGGTTTCGCCAGATAGCAGGTAGGGACAGTGGGAATCTCTGCTTCATCCATTCATGCGCCGCTACTAATTAGATGACGCAGGCATTTGGCTACCTTCCAGAGAGTGGCAGTTACTCCTGCTTACTGCTGGGCTTCATGAATTTCTACTTTGAGATCTAGAGCACTGGGTAGAAATACATATCTGCACAATTACTGGCCATGGGCCTTCGCGATGCTTTGTTTTAATTGGGCCAGTCGGATTCTCCTGGTCCGCATTTCAGTTCTAAGCCGGCTGCTTGGCGCCGTCGTGGCTCGCGCTGGTTGGCTACTTCATGCTCGACGCTACGCCGCTCGCCTGACTCTCTGACGGGGCGGACGCGACGCACGGGCTGGAGTTCCGACGCTGGGTCAGAGCTGGAGTGATCCGCGCGAGAGGGCCCGCATGGCGACAGGCCGCCTGGCCAGCGCACTCGCGCGCGGCTCTGCCTGCTCCCGCGGCTCCGCCACACGCGATTGTCTCCGGGGACTGAGCTGAGTTTCCACCACCCCGGACCTGTCCCCACGGGTTCCGCCCCGAGTCGTCGCACCTTCCCCGACCCGCGCGTAGGGCGGGGGGAGGACGCCGGACGGACGGGAGCGGGCGGAGACGGGAGGGGAAGGGAGGAACGCTGAGAATTTCCGGGCGCCACGCTGGCGAAACGGGAACGGAAGGGGCGCCAGCGCGCCGCCTCCCCAGTCGCAGGCGCGCGTCTCAGCCCCGCCTCAGACTCTCAGCCTCGAGACCGCCCAGCCCTCAGAGCCAACTCATCCCGGCCATGGATCTGACTTCTGCCGACTCCTTTACGCTGCGTCTTTTGATCTTATCAGCGCCAGAGGCGCTGTCTACCTGAGACCTGCCGCGGATATGGGTACGCCCATGCGTAGACTTCTGGCAATCTTCCCGGATTTCGGGCGGGCCGATGAGTGGCTGACTGGATCACCAGCCGGGAACCGCGGGCGCCTTGTATGCGTGTCTCATCCTGGCACATGCAACTTCATTCCAGGTGCCCGCGCCTCGCAAAGAAAAGAGAGAACTTTCTTCCGGGCCCCTCGCCAGCTTCTCCGGTTCACTTGACGCATCGCGACTGGGCGCCCGGCGCCCGGTCACGGCCACTCCCGGGTTCTGGATCTGAACCAGACTCCCTTCGATCGCTGGGCGACGGAGGCCATCGCTTCTCCTTCCGTAACGCGCGCTTCGCCATCCCTTAGGACTGCACTGACCCATGTCTAACTGCTGTTCACATGGAACCCTTCTCCACTCTTTCGCCTTCAAAGCTCGTCGCTTGAATATTTGCTACTAATACACTGCGCATCTGCACTACCCGCGCGCTCCACCCGGCCCGCAGCCCAGGGCTTCAGCGCCACTGCCGCGGCCTCCTCACTCGCGCGAGCATGCATCTCGGCCCGAGCATAACGGTGGATGGCGGCCGACGGCTGGGTATGGGCCCGGACACCCAGCGCCATCCATTTTTCAGGGCTGCTTGATTCGGCAGGGGAGTTGTTACACACTTTAGCGGATTCACTTCCCCCATGGCCACCGCTCCTGCTGTCCCATATCAACCAACACTTTTCTGGGGTCTGATGAGCGTCGACATCGGGCGCCTTAACCTGCGCTCGTTCATCCTGCGAGCGCCAGTTCTGGCTTACCAAAAGTGGCCCACTTCATGTCTTTCGCATTCCACGCCCAGGCTCCAGGCCAGCGAAATGGGCTTCTCACCCATTTAAGCCTGGAGAACAGGTTGAGACTGCTTCGCCCCAAGGCCTCTTAAGTCATCTTCGCTACCGGATAAAACTGCTTGTGCAGCGAGCGCCAGCTATCCTGAGGGAAATCTGGAGGGAATCACAGCTACTCAGATGGTCTTCCGAATTAGTCTTCGCCCCTATACCCAGGTCGGACTTGACTGATTTGCACGCCACAGACCGCCACGGCCTCCACTCAGAGTTTCCTCTGGCTTCGCCCCTGCCCAGGCAGCAGTCTACCATCTTTCGGTACCATCGCCTAGCTTCTGCACCACCTGCCCGGCGGTGGCGGGGCTGACGGGCTGGTGCGCGCGCCAGCCGGGCGGGGGATCCCACCTGAGCCGGCGGGCGCCCGCCTTCACTCATTGCGCCGGGGCTCGAGACACCCTTTGACTTCGCGGGGCGCAAGTGGGACTCTTTGGTCCGCGTTTCCAAGACGTGGTCGGGTGGGTGGCCGACTCTCACCATGGGACTCGAGCGCCATTTGTGCTGAGGCCGGATCTCGCCTGCTCGGCGCGGCGCAAGCCGGACGGGATTGAGACAGCCCGTCCTGCCGACGACGCGCTGGGACGGGGGCCCCGTCCTCTCCTCCCAAGGCTGCAGGAGAAGGCGCTGAGTACACTTCGCGCGCCCGGGGTAAGCGGCAAAGTCGGAGCGTGGGGTTTGTAAAGCCGGGCGTCTCCGGGCTGAGTGGGAGCCGCCTGCCACTTTCGCCCCGGCCTTCCTGGCCAAACTGAGCCGGCCGCGGCGCACCGCCTCGGAAGAAGTGCACCCGACGGCGCCGAAAGGCCCTGACGGGCGGCGCTTCCCCGCCTGGGAGTGGGATCTCGCAGATCGCGCTGGCCGGGCTGGGCCTGGCCGCTGAGCTGAATCTTCCGCAGACTGCGGCGATCTTGCACTGCTTACTCTTAGCGGTTTCACGCGCCTGTTGGAATCCTCTCTTCAAAGTTCTTTTTCTAACTTCCTCACGGTACTTGCTTTACTCATCGTCTCGTGTCGTATTTAGCCGCAGATGGAGTTTACTACCTTGGGCTGTGTATCTGCAAGCAACCCGACTCCAGGAAGAAACTGCACCCGGGCGGGAGGGGCCCACACGGGCCTCACACTGGCCCACGGGCTGCTTCTCCATCTGAAGGATTCTGAAGCCCCTGACCGCGCTTTGTGGAGAGAATGGTCTTCTGTACACGCACATGTCCTTCGGCCGCCACAGGGTCTGGGCGGGATTCGGGCGCTGGCTCTTCCTTCGCCATTCGGGCTACTGAGGGAATCTCAGTTAGTTTTTCCTCCGCTTTTAGTAATATGCTGGGTACCCAGCGGTCGCCTCGCCTGATCTCGAGGTCGTTGGGTCGGATATGGTTAGGAGCGGCCGCCGCTGCTGCCGCGTGGCTGGCCTGGAACAGGTCTCGCTCAGCGCGCCGGGCAGGCGCGCCGAGGGGGCGAGAGACGGGAGCGCGAATCCTCCCGCTATGCACGGAGCGCCCGAGGGGGCGGAGGGAGCCGGGGTCGCGCACGCTGGCGGCGACGGAGGTGGCAGACACACCTACCGGAAGCCGCCAGAGTGGACGCCGCCGTCCCAGACGCTCAGATGTCGCTTTCACCTCGTCGTGGGAGGGGGAAGCCGGAGGAAGCGCTGACTCGCCATTGAGGAGCGCAGCGCCCGTGGCGGTCTGCACTTGGGCGATTTGAGGAGCCGGGGGTTTTCCCGCGACGCTTGGAGCCAGCGGGACCCGGAGGTCCTGGTCGGCGGGAAAGCGACTCAGAGCAGGCGTACCGGACGACCCGGGCCGGCAGCAGCGCTCGGCGGCCGAAGGATCGGCGTGTCTCTGCAATTCACATTAGTTCTCGGCAGCTGGCTGGCGCCATCTTACCGACATTTAGCCGAGTGATCTACCGCGCAGAGTCGCATTGCGCTTGAGAGTTTAGCGCCTGAGGCGCAGGCTTAACTGCACAGGCTTGTAAAATTAAAATACAGTAATCGCTCTCGACGGGCGCCTCACGAGATGGGGACTTCAACCCCACGCGGTCCTAAGGCCTGCACAGTACCCGCTGGGGTTGGTAAAGCAAAGTCTTTCAGGAGGCTCATGGGCGCCCCGGCCCCACCCTGCCGCAGGCTGGGTGGGGCGCCAGCGGTAGGTTGCTGCTCAAGCCTGGGCTGTAGGTGCGCTACCTCCTAGGGGAACGGCGCTCTTCTCGCGCGCGGATCCCTCTCCGCTCTGGGCCTCAGGTTTATGGTGCGTTCTTTTGCTGCCTTGATGTTTGAGCGCAGTGACTCTCGGCCACGTGTCACTGGAAATATAGAGTAAAATAGGATGGAGGTTTTTTTACTCTCTGACGGGCGCCCCTCCTTCTTCACGGGAGGAGACTTCGAACCCACGGTCCCGAGGCCGCGGCGCGGTACTCCGCAGGGTCTCTGCTCGGCCCCCGCCGCTGGAAAGCAGGGGCTCGCAGAGCAGCGCAGCCGAAGCCCCTCCCGGATCTCTCTCTCCGCCCTAGGTTTTGTAAAGCGTTCTTTTGCCGCTGTTTTTGCGCAGACCTTTGCTCGGCAGACTCGCCACGCTGATCATAGTGAGTAAAATAGGATAGAGAGGCTTTTTACCCCGGGACGCATGCGCCTCCTTCAAGCGGGAGGAGACTTTGAATCCCACGGTCCCGAGGCCGCGCGGGTACTGCCAGGGTCTTCGTCTCAGCCCGCCGCCGCTGGAAAGCAGGGGGCCTGCACGAGTGCAGCGACAGCCAAGTTCTCTCGGATCTCTCTCGCCGCCTTAGGCTTTTGTGCGGTTCTTTGCCAAGCTTTGGGCTTTGAGCGTAGACCTCTCGCCACACTGCCGCTGGACTGGCAGAGTAAAAATAGGATAGAGGTTTTTTTTACTCCCGGACGGGCTCTCCGCGCGGGAGGAGACTTTGAACCCACGTGTCCCGGAGGCTGCAAGTGGTACCCGCCAGGGTTCTCCCGCCCGGCCCCGCCGCTGGAAAGTAGGGGCCTGCTATGCAGCGAAGCAGTCGCGGGCGCCGCGTAGGTTGCCTGCAAGCCTCCGGAGGTGCGCTAAGCCTCCCAGGGGAACGCGCCCTCCTCGCTGATCTCTCTCTCCGGGCTTCGGCTCAGGTTTTGCAGCGTCTCCTTTGCCGCCTTGCCTTTTGAGCGCAGACCTCGCACACGGCCGCTGGATCATAGGAGAAAAGAGGATAGAGGCTTTTTACCCTTGACGGGCGGCCCTCCTTCGCGGAGGAGACTTCTGAACCCACGGTCCCGAGGCCGCGGCGTGGGTACTCACAGGGGTTTCGCTTCAGCCTCCGCCACAGGTGCTGGGGCTGAGTGCAGCGACAGCCAAGTCTCCCTTTTTTTTCTTAGACGCGCTTTGCGCCAGCTTTCGTGCCCGGAGGGGAGTCCGCGCTGAGCCGGCCGGCCTCTGCCGCGTGACCCGGAGCTCTGAGACGGGGAGGTGGGCTAGGGCCTCTCGCCCGGGGCGAGCCTTCCGCTGGATCAGGCCGGGCGGAGAATGATCTCTTCCAGCAGGGTTCATCCACGAAACCCCAGCTACGACTTTTACTTCCTCTAGATAATAAGTTTGATCGCCTTCCCCGGCAGCCTCTGCCAGAGCCTCATGAGGTCCGCCTTTCGCGGCCGGGTCCGAGGACCTCACTAAACCATCCAATCGGTAGTAAAGGACAAGCGGTGTGTACAAAGGGCAGGGGATTTAATCACCGCTTTGCTTATGGGACCCGCGCTTTACTGGGAATTCTCTCGATGGGAAATAGTTTCAATCTCCAGTCCCATCACACAGCGGGTTCAGTTGGAGCACTCCGCGCCTCTCGGCATGTGCAGGGTAGATACACGCTGATCCGACAATTGTATGCACAGCAGCCCCCGGACATCTAAGGGGCATCGCGACTTGTTATTACCGATCTCATGCGGGCTGAAACGCCACGGTCCCTTTCTTAAGCAGCTTTTTGGACGCCGACCTGGCGTCACTGCGGCCACTATTTAGCAAAGCCGAGTCTCGCTTCGCTATCGGAATGAATCAGATAAATCGCCTCCACCAACTAAGAACGTACAGCTATGCACTACCACCCATGAACGAGGAAAGAGCTATCAATCTGGCTCAATCTTTTCCGTGCCCGGGCCGTGAGAGTTTCGCGTTGAGTCACCATTGGCCGCAGGCCTCCACTCCTGGTGGTGCCCTTCGTCACCCTTTAAGTTTCAGCTTGCAACCATACTTCCCCGGAACCCAAAAGACCTCGCGGAGCCGCACGCTGACGCCGCCAAGCGGGTCATGGAATAACGCCACGGATCGCTGGTCGGTATCGCGACGGCCTGAACTACGACGGCATCTGATCGCTCTTCGTAACCTCCGATTTCGTTTGATTAATGAAAACATTTCGCAAATGCTTTCGCTGGCTCGCCTTGCGCCGTCCAAAGAATTCTCACCGCTAGCGTAGTACGTAATGCACTCGCCGCGTCATTCCTCTGAATCATGGCCCGGTTCTAGAAATCCCACGCGCAGTAGAACCGGAGTCCCATTCCATTATTCCTAGCTGCGGTATTCAAAGGCGCGCTTCGTCCCGCTTTTGAACACTCTGCATTCTTTTTCAAAGTAAACGCTGGCCCCTGACCGGACACTCCAGCCAAGGGCATCCGGGGCGCTCGAGGCAGGGGACTTGACGTATGGTGGTTTCGCTCTCGGGCGGACTGGCCAGCCAGATCCCCGAGATCTTAACTACACGAGCTTTTAATTGCAAAGCAACTTTAATATACGCTTATTGGAGCTGGAATTACATGGGCCATGCTGGGTACTAGACTTCAGTTTCCAAATGGGTCCTCGCCATGTGTTTGGCAGATACGCCATCTCCAAATTACAGGGCCTGAAAGAGACCTGTATTGTTATTTTCGCCACTACTTCGAGTCCGAATGAAATGGGTAACGCGCGCGCTCTGCCGTCTTCCTTTTTGGATGTGGTAGCTGCTTCTCAGGCCCTCTCCTGAATCGTAACCCTGATTCTCGCCACCCGTAATAATATGCAGGCGCCTGATACCATCGAAAGTTGATAGGGCAGATGACTGGATCGAATCGCCGCCGCTGCTGAAGTAGCGAGCGATCGCCCGTGTCAGCGTTATCTAGAGTCATCAGCGGTACCGGTCCGAGAGATTTGATCCCCGGGGCCCCGGATGGGCTTTGATCTGATAAATGCATCAAAGCGTGCCCCAGCCTCCCGCCCCGCAGAGGAGGCGGCCGCCCGCCGGCGCCCGCTTGTACATGTATTAGCTCTGGAATTGCGAAGAAGCATCCGAAGCACCGGGTGGAGCTTATCAAAGGGACCATAACTGATTTAGTCGAGCCATTCCGTGAGTTTCATCTGTACCGCCGGTGCACTTAGACCTGCATGGCTGACCTTTGAGGACAAAGGCATATGTTATCATGGCAGGATCAACCAGGCAACCTCTGTGGGTCGAGGGATCAACCACGCGTACGCCGCTGTTTCACACATCGGTTCCTAATCCGTTCCGAGGAGGGGGCCTGGGCAGACTTTCCCGCTTGGACCCTCGGCCGGCACCGCGCCGCCAGGGCTACGGATGCCGCTGGCTCGAATCCTTTCGCGGGTCGCTGCTGGGTGGCCAAGTGATCGCGGCCGACGCCGGAGTGAAAGTGTGTTTCACGACGGGGGTACCGCCGCGCGCCGCTGGACGCGCCGCTGCTCGCCTCCACCACGCCCGGTGACGGGACCTTCCGCGCTCTGACCGCCGCCCCAGGCTCTCCGGCTGGCCTCGCGCCTTCCTCGGGCTGAGGGGGCCTGCCTGCACCTTAACGGCCCAAATTACCCGGCGCATGTTGTCAGCCCAAACGTGAAACCTACGTAACACCGTGCTCCTGCCAGGTACCTGATTTCATAGCGAGCAGCGGGGCTGGCCGGTAAACTCAGGTTAGGCGCCGCGGCGCTCTCCACCGACCAGCGCTGGGCCGAGGACGCTTTCCGCTGGCCGAATGCCCTTCTCTCAAGGCGCTCGTGTCCGCAGTTTCAGGTGAAGCGCTCGATAGCCCCGCCCCGAGCTTCAGAGCATTGCGTTTCAAAATTTAAGTCGGCATGGACTTAGCCGCTTCACTTTTTTTCGCCAGAGACTAAGTCCACAAAAACACGCTGCTCAATCGTAAATCGTACCCAGCGTAAAAGTTGCTCCTGTAAAACGCCACCTCCAGGGTCGCGGAAAATTTCCTGAATCATGCCTGGAGGAGGCCTCTCGGTCGTGCCTGACTCGAGCCTCTGAGGGTATGGAAGTCGGACTTTTCCCTAAGTTGATCTAGTGCAATTTTTCGAACGAAATCATCCAGGCGCTTCATCCGGACCGATCGAGTCCGGGTTAAGTGCGCCTTCCCGACGCTTTCCCACTCGAACCCGGCCGCCCTGGAGGAAATTTTTTTCGCTCAAAACTCTAAGTCTCAAACATCCAGGCGCTTCATCCGACCGATCGAAGTCCGGTTAAGTGCGCTTTCGGACGCTTCCCCGACTCCCGCGCCTCCCTGGAGGAAATTTTTTTTTGCTCAAAACCTAAGTCCAAACATCCAGGCGCCATCATCCGACCGACGAAGTCCGGTTAGTCCGCGTTCAAAACCTAAGTGCGCCTTCCCGACGCTTCCCACTCGCCCCACTCGGTTCCCGCCCTGAGGAAATTTTTTTTCGCTTCCAAAACCTAAGTCCAAACATCCAGGCGCTTTCATCCGACCGATCGAAACTGGTTAAGCGCGCTTTCCGGACGCTTTCCCCACTCGACCTCGCCGCCCTGGAGGAAATTTTTTCGCTCAAAACCTAAGTCCAAACATCCAGGCGCTTTCATCCGACCGACCGAGTCCGGGTGGCGCGCTTTCCCGGACGCTTTTCCCACTCGACCCCCACCCTGGAGGAAATTTTTTCGCTCAAAACCTAAGTCCAAACATCCAGGCGCCATCCGACCGCATCGAGTCCGGGTTGTGCGCCTTCCCGGACGCTTTCCCACTCGGACTTCGCCGCTCCTGGAGGAAATTTTTTTGCGCTTCAAAACCTAAGTCCAAACATCCAGGCGCTTTCATCCGACCATCGAGTCCGGGTTAAGTGCGCGCTTCCGGACGCTTTCCCACTCGACTTCGCGCCCTGGAGGAAATTTTTTATGCTCAAAACCTAAGTCCAAACATCCAGGCGCTTCATCCGACCGATCGAGTCCGTTATGCGCGCCTTCCCGACGCTTCCCACTCGACCCCGCCGCCCTGGAGGAAATTTTTTGCTTTCAAACCTAAGTCCAGACATCCAGGCGCTTTCATCCAGCCGATTCGGCCGGGTTAAGTGCGATTTCGGACGACTTCCCACTCTCACCTGCCAAACTCCTGGAGGAAATTTTTTCGCTTCAAAACCTCAAGTCCAAACATCCAGGCGAATATTTCAGACGTTCAAACATCCATCTCGCCGGGCCGGGCGCGCGACTTCCCGGACGCTTTCCCACTCGATTCCCGCCACCCTGGAGGAAATTTTTTTGCTTTCAAAACCTAAGTCCAAACATCCAGGCGCATATTTCAGACGATCTCGGCCGGTTATGCGACTTCCTGGACGCTTTCCCACTCGGGACTTCGCCACCCTGGAGGAAATTTTTTGCTTTCAAAACCTAAGTCCAAACATCCAGGCGCATATTTCAGACGATCTCGGCCGGGTTAGTGCGACTTCTCGGACGCTTTCCACTCGACTTCCGCCACCCTGGAGGATTTTTTTGCTTTCAAAACCTAAGTCCAAACATCCAGGCGCATATTTCAGCCGATCTCGCCGGTTATGCGCACGACTGACGCTTCCCACTCGACCCTCCACCCTGGAGGTATTTTTTGCTGCTCAAAACCCAAGTCCAGACATCCAGGCGATATTTCAGACTCCATCTCGCCGGTTAAGTGCGACTTCCGGACGCTTTCCACTCGACCGCCACCCTGGAGGATTTTTTGCTTTCAAAACCTAAGTCCAAACATCCAGGCGATATTTCAGATCCATCTCGCCGGTTATGCGACTTCCCGACGCTTCCCACTCGACCCGCCACCCTGGAGGATTTTTTTTGCTTTCAAAACCTAAGTCCAGACATCCAGGCGCATATTTCAGCCGATCTCGCCGGTTAAGTGCACTTCGACGCTTCCCACTGAATTCTCCACCCTGGAGGTATTTTTTTAAGCTGCTCAAAACCTAAGTCCAGACATCCAGGCGCATATTTCAGACGATCTCGCCGGGCTAAGTGCGCGACTTCCGGACGCTTCCCACTCGACCCTCGCCACCCTGGAGGATTTTTTGCTTTCAAAACCTAAGTCCAAACATCCAGGCGCATATTTCAGCCGATCTCCGGTTAGTGCGACTTCTCGGACGCTTTCCACTCGACCCTCCACCCTGGAGGATTTTTTGCTGCTCAAAACCTACGCTCCAGACATCCAGGCGCCGTTAGTTTCAAGGCCGGGTTAAGAGCGACTTCTCGACACACATTTACGAACCCCGTGTCTGGATTTCACACTTTCCAGCGGCCTGGGCTCACATTAACCCCAACGCAGTAATACTTTAATGGGCATCGTTTTTATTTCATTCTCGCCCTGGATGAATGTTTTACAAAGGGCCTGCGCCACAGACTAACCCTCACACACTAACACCTTATTGGGTATAATTTTTTTTCTATAAAGGCCCTGGATGAATGTTTTCTATAAGGCCTGCGCTCACAGACTAACCCCATCACAATAACACTATGTGGGCATGATTTTATTCTATAAAGGCCCTGGATGAATGTTTTCTATAAGGCCTGCGCTCACAGACTAACCCCATCACAATAACACTTATTTGGGCATGATTTTATTTAAAAAAGGCCCTGGATGAATGTTTTCTACAAAGGCCTGCGCCACAGACTAACCCCACACAGTAGCGCTTTATTGGGCATGATTTTATTTAATAAAGGCCCTGGAGGAATGTTTTCTATAAGGCCTGCACTCACAGACTAACCCCATCACAATAACACTTATTTGGGCATGATTTATTCTATAAAGGCCCTGGATGAATGTTTTCTATAAGGCCTGCGCCACAGACTAACCCTATCACAATAACACTTATTTGGGCATGATTTTATTTAATAAAGGCCCTGGATGAATGTTTTCTATAAGGCCTGCGCCACAGACTAACCCCATCACAATAACACTTATTTGGGCATGATATTATTTAATAAAGGCCCTGATGAATGTTTTACAAAGGGCCTGCGCCACAGACTAACCCTACACAGTAACACCTTATTGGGCATGATTTTATTTAATAGAGACCCTGATGAATGTTTTCTATAAGGCCTGCGCCACAGACTAACCCCATCACAATAACACTTATTTGGGCATGATTTATTTAATAAAGGCCCTGGATGAATGTTTCTATAAGGCCCAAGCTCACAGACTAACCCTAACCCTAACCCTAACCCTAACCCTAACCCCTAGCCCTAACCCTAACCCTAACCCCTAACCCTAACCCTAACCCTAACCCCTAACCCTAACCCTAACCCTAACCCTAACCTCTAGCCCTAACCCTAACCCTAACCCTAACCCCAGCCCTAACCCTAACCCTAACCCAAACCCTAACCCTAACCCTAACCCTAGCCCTAACCCTAACCCTAACCCTAACCCTAACCCTAACCCTAACCCTAACCTTATTGGGCATGATTTTACTCTATAAAGGCCCTGGGTGACAGTTTTACACAGGGCCTGGGGTCACAGACTAACCCCATCACAATAGCACTTATTTGGGCATGTTTTTATTTAATAAAGGCCCTGATTGAATGTTTTCTATAAGGCCTGCGCCACAGACTAACCCACACAGTAACGCTTCATTGGGCATGATTTTATTTAATAAAGGCCCTGAACAATGTTTTCTATAAGGCCTGCGCTCACAGACTAACCCACACAGTAACTCTTGTTGGGCATGATTTACTTAATAAAGGCCCTGGAAAATGTTTTCTATAAGGCCTGCGCCACAGACTAACCCGACACAGTAACGCTTTATTGGGCATGATTTTATTTAATAAAGGCCCTGGAAAAATGTTTTCTATAAGGCCTGCGCCACAGACTAACCCGACACAGTAACGCTTCATTGGGCATGATTTTATTTAATAAAGGCCCTGGAACAATGTTTTCTATAAGGCCTGCGCCACAGACTAACCCACACAGTAACTCTTTGTTGGGCATGATTTTACTTAATAAAGGCCCTGAAAAATGTTTTCTATAAGGCCTGCGCCACAGACTAACCCCGACACAGTAACGCTTTATTGGGCATGATTTTATTTAATAAAGGCCCTGGAAAAAATGGTTTCTATAAGGCCTGCGCCACAGACTAACCCGACACAGTAACGCTTCATTGGGCATGATTTATTTAATAAAGGCCCTGATGACAGTTTTTTTAAGGCCTGCGCCACAGACTAACCCGACACATTAACGCTTTATTGGGCATGATTGTATTTAATAAAGGCCCTGGATGAATGTTTTCTATAAGGCCTGCGCCACAGACTAACCCCACACAGTAACTCTTCATTGGGCATGATTTTATTTAATAAAGGCCTCGATGAATGTTTTGTATAAGGCCTGCCCTCACAGACTAACCCGACACAGTAACTCTTATTGGGCGTGATTTTATTTAATAAAGGCCCTGGAAAATGTTTTCTATAAGGCCTGCGCGCACAGACTGACCCCGACACAGTAACTTTATTGGGCATGATTTATTTAATAAAGGCCCTCGATGAATGTTTTCTATAAGGCCTGCGCCACTGACTAACCCCTGCTATAATAACACTCTTATGGGCATGATTTATTTAATTAAGGCCCTGATGACAGTTTTCTTAAGGCCACCCTCACAGACTAACCCGACACAGTAACTCTTTATTGGGCGTGATTTTATTTAATAAAGGCCCTGGAAAATGTTTTTCTATAAGGCCTGCGCCACAGACTAACCCGACACAGTAACGCTTTATTGGGCGTGATTTTATTTAATAAAGGCCCTCGATGAATGTTTTTCTATAAGGCCTGCGCCACAGACTAACCCGACACAGTAACTCTTTATTGGGCGTGATTTTATTTAATAAAGGCCCTGGAAAATGTTTTCTAAGGCCTGCGCCACAGACTGACCTCCCGACACAGTAACTCTTATTGGGCATGATTTTATTTAATAAAGGCCCTCGATGAATGTTTTCTATAAGGCCTGCGCCACTGACTAACCTCTCTACAATAACACTCTATGGGCATGATTTTATTTAATTAAGGCCCTGATGACAGTTTTTTTAAGGCCTACCCTCACAGACTAACCTCGACACAGTAACTCTTATTGGGCGTGATTTTATTTAATAAAGGCCCTGGAAAATGTTTTTCTATAAGGCCTGCGCCACAGACTAACCCGACACAGTAACGCTTTATTGGGCGTGATTTTATTTAATAAAGGCCCTGAAAAATGTTTTCTATAAGCACTGCGCCACTGACTAACCTCGTTACAATAACACTCTTATGGGCATGATTTTATTTAATAAAGGCCCTGGATGACAGTTTTCTTTAAGGCTCATGCCACAGACTAACCCCACACAGTAACTTTTGTTGGGCATGATTTACTTAATAAAGGCCCTGGAAAATGTTTTCTATAAGGCCTGCGCCACAGACTAACCCGACACAGTAACGCTTTATTGGGCATGATTTATTTAATAAAGGCCCTGGAAAAAAATGTTTCTATAAGGCCTGCGCCACAGACTAACCCGACACAGTAACGCTTTATTGGGCATGATTTTATTTAATAAAGGCCCTGATAAATGTTTTCTTTAAGGCCTGCGCCACAGACTAACCCTCGCTATAATAACACTCTTATGGGCATGATTTTATTTAATAAAGGCCCTGATGACAGTTTTCAAGGCCTGCTCTCACAGACTAACCTTCCCTGACACAGTAACTCTTTATTGGGCGTGATTTATTTAATAAAGGCCCTGAAAATGTTTTTCTATAAGGCTCATGCTCACAGACTAACCCACCCATTAACTCTTATTGGGCATGATTTATTTAATAAAGGCCTCGATGAATGTTTTTCCATAAGGCTCATGCGCCACAGACTAACCTCCTCACAATAACACAGATTTGGGTATGATTTATTTATTAAAGGCCCTGATGAATGTTTTCTACAAAGGCCTGCGCCACAGACTCGCCCCAGTTAGCAGCGACGCGCAGGGCACGAATTTCAGAGTTTTTAGAGAAAAAAAAAAAAAAAAAAAAAAAATTAAAGTGATGTAAAGTTGCTCCTGGTAAACGGCCACCTGGTCATCGTGAAATTTAATCGTCGACCTTCGAAGAAGAGGCCTCTCGGTCGGCCTGACTCGAGCCTCGGAGGTATGGAAGTCGGACCTTTTCCCTGGTTGACTTAGTGCAATTTTTCAAACGAAAAACATCCAGGCGCATATTTCAGCCGATCTCAGCCGGGTTGTTACTGCGCCGCTTTCACTTCTCGACGCTTTCCCACTATTTCAGCCCTCGCCTCCGGACGCTCCACCTCACTCGGAGGAAATTTTTTCGCTCAAAACCTAAGTCCAAACATCCAGGCGCATATTTCAGCCGATCTCAGCCGGTGGGCGCATTTCTCGACGCTTTTTCCCACTTCGACCGGCCTCCCTGGAGGAAATTTTTTCAAGCCAAAACCTAAGTCCAAACATCCAGGCGCATATTTCAGCCGATCTCGGCCGGGTTGGCGCGACTTCTCGACGCTCCACTCGACCTCCGCCTCCCTGGAGGAAATTTTTTCGCTCAAAACCTAAGTCCAAACATCCAGGCGCATATTTCAGCCGATCTCGCCGGGTAAGTGCGACTTCTCTGACGCTTTTTCCCACTCTGACTCCCGCCTCCTGGGAGGAAATTCTTTTCGCTCAAAACCTAAGTCCAAACATCCAGGCGCATATTTCAGCCGATCTCAGCTGTTAAGTGGCGCGACTCGACGCTCCCACTGACCTCGCCTCCCCTGAGGATTTTTTCTTTCAAAACCTAAGTCCAAACATCCAGGCGCATATTTCAGCCGATCTCAGCCGGGTTAAAGTGCGACTTCGACGCTTTCCCACTCGACCCCGCCTCCTGGAGGAAATTTTTTGCTTTCAAAACCTAAGTCCAGACATCCAGGCGCTTATTCCAGCCGATCTCGCCGGGTTAAGTGCGACTTCTCGGACGCTTTCCCACTGAATTTCTCCACCCCTGGAGTGTATTTTTGCTGCTTTCAAAACCCAAGTCCAAACATCCAGGCATATTTCAGCCGATCTCAGCCGGGTTAAGCGCGACTCTCTCCGACAATTTCCCACTCGACCCCCGCCTCCTGGAGGAATTTTTTTCTTTCAAAACCTGTCCAAACATCCAGGCGATATTTCAGCATCTCAGCCGGTTAAGGAAGTACTTCCACGACGCTTCCCACTGACTCCCGCCTCCTGGAGGTATTTTTTTAAGTTGTCAAACCTAAGTCCAGACATCCAGGCGCATACTTTCAGTCGATCTCGGCCGGGTTAAGCCTCACTCACGACGCGTTTCACTGCACTTCCGCCACCCTGAGGTATTTTTTTGCTGTTCAAAACCTAAGTCCAGACATCCAGGCGCATATTTCAGCCGACCGCCCGGTTAAGCGCACTTCACTGGACGCTTTCCACTGACCCCGCCACCCTGGAGGTATTTGGGCTGCTCAAAACCTAAGTCCAAACATCCAGGCGCATCTCACAGCCGATCTCGGCCAAGTAAGCCCCACTTCACGGACGCTTTCCCACTCGACCACCGCCACCTGGAGGTATTTTTGTCGCTTCAAAACCTAAGTCCAAACATCCAGGCGCATTCAGCCGATCTCGCCGCTAAGCTCCCACTTCACGGACGCTTTCCCACTCGACCACCGCCACCGGAGGTATTTTTTTAAGCTGTTCAAACCTAAGTCCAAACATCCAGGCGCATTCACAGCCGATTCGGCCGCAAGTGCTCTCACTGTAATTTCACGGGCGCTCCCACTCGACCCCGCCACCCCGGGAGGTATTTTTGCGCTTCAAAACCTATAAGTCCAAAACATCTCAGGCGATCTCTGCCAGCCCATCAAGGCCGGGTTGAGCGCCACTGACGCGCACCTTCACGAACCAACCCGAAAGCCTCATCTCCAGCCTACAGACATCCAGGCTCCTGCTTCACGGACTTGATCCCCGCTGGCACACCTGGGTGCTTCTCTCGGCATCACCTCTGAAAGCCTCCCAGAGGGGACTCTCCGGGACCCACACTTGTTCTCCGCTCGCGCCCGTGTACTCCCACTTATTGGGCCGGGTCACTATCTCAGCACAACCGCGCCTCAAAAGAACTGCGCTACTGGTACCCCCCATCGCACTTAGTTTTGGAGGGTTTTCACCGGAGAGGAGCCCGCCTCTCTCGCCCGACCGAGGTCAGCCTCCTCGGGCGGCCTTCCGCCGCTCCTCGGTTCTTCGCCACTGGTACCTCTATCGACTTGTAGGCTTTGGAGGGGCAAAGCCGAGAGGGGGAGCCGTCGCTCCGCCCCACCGAAGTCGCTTCTCTCGGGCGGCCTTCCGCTGCCTCGGTTCCTTCTCACCGGGTACTTCTATCGACTTAGGTTTTGAGGGGTTTTTTTTCTTCCGGAGAGGGAGCTCGCTCTGTCTCGACCGTAAGTCAGCCTCTCTCGGTGCGTTCTTCTCCGCTCCTCGTTCCTCTCACCACTGGTACTTCATCGACTTAGGTTTTGGAGGGGTTTTTTCCGGGAGAGGGAGCTCGCCCTCTCCGGCCCACCGACCACTCACCGCTGCTCTCGGGACTTCTGCCCTCCGCTGCCACTCTCCGCTCTCCACGGGTACCGGCGGAGGAGGGGGTATGCCAGCCTGAGGTCACCTGCTGGGCCTCTCCTCGGACCGACAAAAGATTGATCTAGGGATGACTTTTCACTGGATCGCAGCGAGTGAGCTGCCTCTGCCACTTACTAAACTCCTGACCCAGAATCAGGCCGTTGTTTACGAGTCATTTTGCACCACATTCTCCACAAACTCGGTGTTTTTGGTCTGCGCGGGGCGCGCTGCTCGCCGCGCACCCGTCCAGTCTCTGCACGGCTTTCTCACCGCGCTTCGGAGGGCTGACGGTTATCCGTGGCCAATCGGTACCGCGCGCAACGGTATCGCTGTTTGTAGGCGGATTCTGACTTAGAGGAGCGTTTCAGTCATAATCCCGCAGATGGTAGCTTCTCCGCACTACGTGGCTTCAGCCAAGCATTGACGCATTTCAAATGTCTGAAATCCTGCGTTCCTCTCCTCTGACTGAGCAGGATTACTATTGCAACGGACGCTGTATCAGTAGGGGGTAAACTAACCTGTCTCACGACTTGGCCCAAAATCAGCTCACGCTCCTATTAGTGCGAAGTCAATCCAACGCTTGCAGAATTCTGCTTCTACAATGATAGGAAGAGCGACATCGGCGATCAAAATGCGCACGCCGCTTATGAACGCTTGGCGCCACAAGCCAGTTATCCCTGTAAACTTTTCTGGACACCTCCTGCTTAAAACCCAAAGCCAGAAGGATCGTGAGGCTCCCGCCACGGGTCCGGTACTCATGCTCGAAAATCAAGATCAAGCGAGCTTGCCCCTTCTGTCTGCGGAGGTTTCTGTCCTCCCTGAGCTCGCCTTTTTAGGACACCTGCGTTAGCTGCTTCTGACAGGTGTACCGCCCAGTCAAACAAACTCCCACCTGCCACTTGTCCCCGGGACAGGTCGCGCCCGGGTCGCGTGAGCTGGCGCCCGGCTTGGACTCCAGAAGCTTCTTGACTCGGCCGGCCGCGCCTGCCCCCACCGGTAAGTGAGGAAATCCATAAGAGGCAGATTTCAACCGCGCCTGCTCGGGACGGGCTCTCCCACTTATTCTACACCCTCATGTCTCTCTTCACAGTGCTAGATATAGGAGCTAAGCTCAAACAGGTTCTTCTTTTCCCGCTTTCGATTCTGGGCAAGCCTGTTCCTTGGCTGTGGTTTCAAGCAGATAGCAGGTAGGACAGGGGAATCTTGTTCAATCCATTCATGCTGGCTACCAATTAGACGATCGCAGGCATTTGGCTACCAGAAGAGTCATACCCCGCCAAGTACTCCGCGCTTCGCTGAATTTCCTTCACTTTGACATTCAGAGCACTGGGCAGAAATCACTGCCGCCAACACCCGGGCCGCTGGCCTTCGCGACAAGCTTTGTTTTAATGAACAGTCGTCGATTCCTGGTCCGCATCTGGTTCGGGCGTTGCTGCTTGGCGCCGCCGCAGGTTCGGCGCTGGTTGTCATTGCTCACGCCACAAGCCCGCCTGACCGCCTGGACGTGGGGCGGGACGCGACGCGCCGCCGCGCTGGGAGTCTCCACGCTGGCCGTAGGCTGGGAGTGATCCGCGAGAAGGGCCCGCACACTTCACGAGTCGCCGCCACAAGACCGCTGGCGAGCCTCCCCGCCTGCCCCTGGCCCGGGCCATCGCCGACCGTCCCGGGGGACCCCGCGAGCCCTCCACCAACCTTTCGACCTGGGCCCCCCCACGCCCGCCCCGGAGCCGCCCGACCTTCCCGGACCCCGCGAGGGTGGGGAGGACGCCGACGGACGGGAGCGGGCGGAGACGTGGAGTGGGAAGGGGAGGGACGCGAGACTCAGCGGGCGCCACGCCACGGAAACGGGAACGTAGCGCGCCAGCGTGGCGCTGTCAGCTCCTCAGTCGAGTATGTCCCAGCCCCGCTTCGCACTTCCTCAGCCCGACCGGGCCAGCCCAGAGCCAATCCCATCCTCGGTTACGATCTGACTTGCCGACTTCTACGCTGCCTTTGATCTAACATGCCAGAGGCCGTTCACCTTGGAGACCTGCAGCATGGATATGCGGGTACGGCCGTGGCGCGAGCTTGCACCTTCTCCCGGATTTTCAAGGGCCGACGAGGCTGGACCGGATCGCCGCCGAACCGCTGGCGCTTTCAGGCGTGGGCCTCATTCGGGCGAACCCATTCAGGGTGCCCGGTCTTTCACAAAGAAAAGAGATCTCTTCCCGCCCCCGCCAGTTTCTCCGGGTCTGCCAGGCACAGCACTGGGCCTCTCGGCGCCTGCCTCCCGCCACTCCGGTTCTGGGATCTGAAACTGACTCCTTTCGATCGCCGGGCGCACGGAGGCCATCGCCCTCTCCTTCCGAACGGCGTTCACTGCATCCTTTAGATGATTCCATTGGACCCATGTCTAACTGCTGTTCACATGAACCCTTTCACCACTTCTCGCCTTCAAAGCTCTTCGCTTTGAATATTTGCTAACAATAATACTAAGATCTGCACTCACAAGCGTTCCACCTGGCCCGCGCCGCTAAGCTCAGCGCCAATTGCGGGCGGGCCCTCCTAGCTCTGCTTTGGAGGCAGACATTCTGTTCCCATACATAACGTGAGTCGTGTTGCCGACGGTTGAGATGACCCGACGCTTCCAGCCACCATCCATTTTTCAGGGCTAGTTGATTGCGGTGGAAGCGGTTACATACACCCTTTAGCTTTGATCTCCGACTTCCATGGCACACCGTCCTGCTGGTTCATATCAACCAACACCTTTTCTGGGGTCTGATGGAGCGTCGGCATCGCGCCTTAACCGCAAAGTCGTTCATCCAGCGCGCCAGCTCTGCTTACCAAAAAGTGCGCCCACTTGGCGCTCCGCATTCCTCCACGCCAGGCTCCAGGCCAGCGAGCCGTGGCTTACCCATTTCAAAGTTTGAGAATAGGTTGAGATCGTTTTCGCTCCCAAGGCTTCTTGCTGTCATTCGCTTTACCGATAAAACTGCTTGTGCGCATGGTGCCGCCAGCTATCCTGAGGGAAATCGAGGGAAACTATAGCCATTAGGGATGGTTCGATTAGTCTCGCCCCCTATAATACCCAGGTCGGACGCAATCGATTTTGCACGTCAGGGACTCGCCATGGCCTCCACCAGAGTTTCCTCTGGCTTCTCGCCCTGCCCAGGCATGGTTCACCATCTTTCGGGTACCATCGCGCAAGGCCTAGCTCGCACCTGCCCGCGGTGCGGGCTAGACGGGCCTGGTAGTGCGCTTTCTCGGCCGGGCTGGGATCCACCTGAGTGCCGCGGCCGCCTTCACTCTTCATTGGCGCCCGCAAGCCGAGACACTCCTTTGACTACGCGCCGCTGTCTAGACTCCTTGGTCCGTGTTTCAAGACGGGCTGCGGGTGGCCGACCACCGCTGACCTCAGAGCCGCCACTTGTACGAGGGCCGGATCCTCACCTGGCGGCGCCGGGCGCTGGCCGGACGGGACTGAGGGACAGTCCGGTCCTGCCGACGCACGCGCTGGGACGGGGGCCCCCGCCCTTCAAGGCCGGCAGGAGAGAGGCGCGAGGACACTTCCGCGTCCCTGGGTAAGCGGTAAGTCGGAGCGTGGGGGTTTGTAAAGCCGGCGCTCCCGGCTGAGGGGAGCCGCCTGCACCTTTCGCCCTTCGGCCTCTTCCTGGCAGCTAAACCGAGCCGGCCGCGTGCATCACCGAAGAAGTGCACCTGACGGCGGCCGAAGCCGCCCGACGGGCGGTGGGCGCTCCCCGTCAAGGATCCACGCACTCGCCGCCGGCCGCCGGGCTCGCCGAGCTGAATTCCTCCGGGCAGACCGCGGCGACTCCCACCTGCTACTTCCTTAGCGGCTTTCACTCTGTTGAACTTCTCTCTTCAAAGTTCTTTTCAACTTTCCTCACGGTACTTGCAGCATTGACATCGGTCTCGTCGGGCATTTAGCCTTAGATGGAGTTTACCACATCCGCTTGCCGCATTCCTAAGCAACCCGACCGGAAGAACCGCACCCGGCGGGGAGGGGCTTCAGCACCGGGCCTCACACCGCCCACGGCTTAAGCTTCCATCAGAAGGACTTGGGCCCTCGACCAGCCGCCTGAGAGAACGGGTTCTCTTGTACGCTAAGATGTCCTCGCTCGCCGTGTTCCGGCGGATTCGCGCTGGGCTGTTCCCCTCTTCGCCGCCGCTACTGAGGGAATCTTGTTAGTTTTTCCTCCGCTAGTAATATGCGCAATTCAGCGGCTCGCCTCAGTTCGATCTGAGGTCGTTGTCGGATATGGTGCCAGGAGCGCCGCCGCGCTGCTGCTGGGCGGCTGCCTGAACAGGTCTCGCCACAAGGCCGGCAGGGCGCCGAGGGGCGAGAGACGGAGCCGCTAAACCTCACGCACGCACGTGAGCGCCCGGGAGGGGGCGGAGGGGAGCCGGGGTCTATCATTGCCGGGCGGCGACGGAGGTGGCAGACACCCACCGGAAGCCGCCGAGAGAGGACGCCGCCGTCCCAGACGCTTGGGGCTGACGCTACCTCTCGGAGGGGGTCGAGGAAGCGCCGACCCGCCGAGGAGGCGATGCCCGTGGCGGTTCGCACTTTGGGAGGACGGAGGGGAGCGGAAGCCCCGCGACGCTTCCAGCCGCGGGACCCGAGGTCCCGACGATGGGAAAGCTGACCAGACAGGCGTGGCCCGGACGGACTCCGGGCCGCAGTGCTCGGGCGTCGGAGGATCGAGCAAAAGGTTCTGCACACATTAGCCCTCGTGAGCTGGCTGGCGCCATCGACTCACTTTATCGAGGCCAGGATCCACCGCTAAGAGTCAGACCGCGCTTGAGTTTAGGGCGCCCGAGGCGAAATAACCGTACAGGCTTGTGTGGGTTCAAAAATACAGTAGGGCCGCTCGACGGGCGCTCTCGAGAGGGGGACTGGAACCCACGGGTCCTGAAGGTCTGCTGGGTACTCGGGCCGGGCTTGGCAAAGCAAAGTTCTTCAGAGGTCATGGGCCTTCGGCCCCCACCCCGTGGCCAAGGTGGGGCGCCGCGGCAGGTTGCTCAAGCTCCGCGGGAGGTGCGTCAGCTTCCCAGGGGAACGGCGCCCTTCTCGCGATCCCTCTCCTGCTGCGCTTAGTGTTTTGTGCGCACCCTTTTGCCGCCTGGGATGTTTGAGCGGCAGACCTCTCGGCCACGTGCCGCTGGAACATAGAGTAAAATAGGATAGAGGCTTATCTCGACGGCGCTCCTTCAAGCGAGAGGAGTACTTCTTAAACCCGACGGTCCCGGAGGCCGCGGCGGTACTGGGCAAAGCTTTTCGCTCGCCCCCGCCGCTGGAAAGCAGGGGCCTGCTTTGCGCAGCGACAGTCAAGTTCTCTCGATCTCTCTCTCACTCGCCTTAGGTTTTTAAAAGCGTTTCTTGCCGCTTTGGGTTTTTGGCGCGGCAGACCTCTCTCGGCCACGGCCGCGGATCATAGAGCAAAAATAGGATAGAGGTTTTTTACCTCGACGGCGCTTCTCCTCCTTGGGAGGAGACTTTGAAACCCACGGTCTCGAAAGTCAGGCGGGCACTGGCTAGGCTCTCGGCCCAGCCTCGCCGCTGGAAAGCAGGGGCCTGGCCAGTGCAGCGCGACAGCCAAGTTCTCTCGGATTCTCCTCCGCTCTTAGGTTTTTGTGTGTTCTTTTGCCGCTTAGGTTTTTGAGCGGTAGACCTCGGGCCACGGGCCGCTGGATCATAGGAGAGTGTAATAGGATAGAGGCTTTTTTACCTCGACGTGGCGCTCTCCTTCGCTGGAGGAGACTTGAACCCACGGTCCCGGAGGCCAGGCGTGGTACCTGCCAAGGCCAGGCCCCCTGCCCGGCTCCCGCCGCTGGAAAGCAGGGGCCCGCCAGGCGCAGCGACAGTCAGTGGTGCCGCGGGGTAGGTTGTTCGCGCCTCCGCTGGAGGTAAAAGGCTGCTTCTCCTAGGGGAACGAAGCGCTCCTTCTCGCGGATCTTCTCTCCCGCTTCATTTTAGGTTTTTGTGCGTGTTCTTTGCCGCCTTTGGTTTTTGAGCGGCAGACCTCCCGGCCACGGCCGCTGGGATCAGAGTGCAAGACAGGATAGGAGGCTTTTTTACCTCTGGACGGGCGCTCTCCTTCATGGAGGAGACTTTGAACCCACGTGTCCCGGAGGCTGCAAGGGGGTGGCTCGCTAGGTTCCTGCTCAGCCTCCCGCCGCTGAAAGGGGGCCGCCGTGCAGCGCACAGTCAAGTTCCCTTTTTCTTATCGCGCCTGCGCTTTCGCCGGTGTGCTCCCGAGGGGGAGGCCGCGCCGGAGCCAGCCGCCTGCCGCTGGGCACCGGAGCTTGGAGAGACGGGAGGTGGTTGAGGCCTCTCGCCCCGGGCGGTTTCGCTACGGATCGGGCCGGGCCGGAGCACGACCCTTCCGCGTGTTCACTCACGGAAACCTTGTTACCACTTTACTTTACTCTAGATAGTCAAGTTTGATCGTCTTCTCCCGCGCGCCCGCTCAGAGTTCGCGCGAGGGCTCCGGCGGGCGGGTCCGAGGACCTCTACTTCAAACCATCCAATCGGGTAGTAGCGACGGGCGTGGTGTGTGTACAAAGCGGCAGGGACTTAACTCAACGCGCATGCTTATGACCCGTGCATTACTCGGGAATTTCCGCTGGATGGGAAATAGCTTCTAATCCTCAGTCCCGATCGACGAAGCGGGTTCAGCGGTTGAGCACCCAGCTTCTCTTCCAAGCGCAGGGTGAGACATTACACGCTGATCTCGCTTCATTGTGGCGCCGCTGCGGCAGCCCTCGACATCTAAGGGCATCACAGACCTGTTATTGCTCCATCTCGCGCGGGCTGAACGCCACCCAATCTAAGACAGTTTTTGGCGCCGACCCAAGTGGCCGCCACTATTTAGCAAGCTGCGAGTCTCTCGTTGCGTTATCGAATGAAATCCAGACCGTCGTCCACCAACTAAGAACGACCATGCACCACCACCCACAGAATCGAGAAAGAGCTATCAATCTGTCAATCCTTTCCGTGTCGGGCGTGTGGTTCCGTGTTGAGTGCATTAAGCCACAGAGGCCTCCTCCCTGGTGGTGCCCTTCCGTCCAATTCCTTTAAGTTTCAGCTGCCTTCCACCACTCCCCGGGCCCAAAGACTGCGTGGTTTCCCATGCACGTGCCCACGGCGGGTCATGGGAATAACATACCGCCCGGATGTGATTCTTCGGATTGCATCGTTCTGGTCGAACTACGAGCGGTATCTGATCGTCTTCGGCCTCCGACTTTCGTTCTTGATTAATGAAAACATTCTTGGCAAACTTTACTTTTCAGATCACGTGCATGCGCGGTCCAAGAATTTCTACCGCCTAGCTGACATATCCCCGAATGCTCCCGGCCGTCCTCTTAATCGCGGCTCGTTCCAGAAACCCACAAAATAGAAATCGGAGTCCCTATTCCCATTGTTCTAGCTGCGTTATTCCAGCGGCGACGCTCGACCTGCTTTTGAACACTCTAATTTTTCAAAATGCTTAACGCTGGGCCTCGGACGGACAGCACCCAGCCAAGGGGCGGCGCATACCGAGCGAGGACCTGGGGCAGGCGGTGGCTTTCGCCTGCCGGCGGACGCCAGCCAGGATCCTCGAGATCCAACTTCACGAGCTTTTAACTGCAGCAGCTTTAATATACTCTTATGGAGCTGGGGTTGGTATAAGCTGCTGGCACCAGACTTGCCCTCCAAATGGGTCCTCGCCCGTAATAATGTTTAGATCACAGCTCATTCCATTACAGGGCCTCGAAAGAGACCTGTATTGTTATGGCCACCGTCACTACCTCTCGAGTCGTGGAAATGGTGTATTCTGCGCCTGCTGCCCTTCTTGGATGTGTTAACCCGTTTCTCCAGCTCCCACTCTCCGGGCTCCGACCCTGATTCCCTCGTCACCGTGGTCACCATGGTAGGCGCCCTGATGTGCAAAATAGAGTTGATAGGGCGAACACCTCGAATAGATAAATCGCCGCCTTGCGGAAAGGGCGCAGCGATCGCCCGAGGTTATCTAGAAGTCACCAAAAAATTGCGGGTCGGAGGAGCGGATCCCCAGGGATGGCTTTTGGATCAGGTAATGGATCTGATAAATACTCAGTCTCCTCAGCCTCGCTTGGAGAGTGCGGTCGATCATCGCGCCGCTTGCATGTATTAGCTCTGGGGTTGCCACAGTTATCCAAGCAAGTACCGGTGGGGAGCGATCAAAGGGACTGGTAACTGATTTAATAGAGCCATCTGCAGTTTCTATGTAATGGCCGTGTGCACTTAGACCTGTGCATGGCTTAATCTTTGAAGACAAGCGCATATGTTACTGGCAGGATCAACGTTGTGTCCCCACAATGGTCGTAGGGACCAACCGGCGCGGTGGCAACGTTTTTACTTCACCTTGCGGGTCTCAGTCCGCTTCCTGAGAGGGCTGGGCGAACCCCGCGCCGGACCCTCGGCTAAGACCGGCCGCTCATAAGGCGACGCGCTGCTCGAACCTTGAGAGAGAGTCGCCGTTCCTGGGGTGGGTGGCCGCTGGGATCAGCGACGCCTTCGGAAAAAGTGTGTTCTTACGCAGAGGGCGGGGTACCCGCTGGCGTCGGGCGCGACGTCAGCGTTTCTGCCCTCCACGCCGCCGTGACGGACCTCTGCTGCATCTGGCCGGCCGTCTCAGGCCTCCTCTCCGGCGGGTTCGGCGCCTTCCTCGCGGGCGTGGGGGCCTCTGCTCGTAACGCACGTCCGAGTAGGCCGGCGTGCGGCAATCAGCTCAAACGTAAGCGCCCGTACTGCGCGTGCCCCTGCCAGGCACTCCGGCCGCGCGGCCAGCGGGGCGGCTGGCCGGGGTGGGGTCTCAGGGCTAGAAGCGCTCTCAGCGCTTCCACCGATCATTGCTGGGCCGAGGGGGACGCCTCGCCGCCGAACGCCTCTTCTCGGCGCTCAGGTGTCCGATGCTTCAGGTGAAGCGTTCGATAGCTCCTCGCCCCGGAGCTTCAGAAAGATTGGCGTTCAAAACTAAAGTCGATATGGACTTAGTCGCTTTTTTCGACTTTTTTCGCTCAGAGACTAAGTCCACAAACTCACGCGTTCACCGGAAATCGTGTACCCATGTAAAAGTTGCTCCTGTGTAAACGGCCACCTCAGGTCGCGGAAAATTTGAATCATGCCCGGAGGAGGCCTCTCGGTCGGCCTGACTCGGAGCTCCTCGGAGGGCATGGAAGTCGGATCTTTCTCGGTTGGACTTAGTGCACTTTTGAAACGAAAATCATCCAGGCGCTTCATCCGACCGATCGAGTCCGGGTTGAGTGCGCTTTTCCCGGACGCTTTCCCACTCGACTTCCGCCGCCCTGAGGAAATTTTTTTCGCTCAAAACCTAAGTCCAAACATCCAGGCGCTTCATCCGACCGATCGAGTCCGTTAAGTGCGCCTTCCCGGACGCTTCACTCGACCCCGGCCTCCCTGGAGGAAATTTTTTTTCGTTCAAAACCTCAAGTCCAAACATCCAGGCGCTTCATCCGACCGACGAGTCCGGTTAAGTGCGCCTTCCCCGGACGCTTCTTCCCACTGGACCCCCGCCGCCCTGGAGGAAATTTTTCGCTCAAAACCTAAGTCCAAACATCCAGGCGCTTCATCCGACCGATCGAGTCCGGTTAAGTGCGCCTCTTCCCGACGCTTTCCCACTCGACCCCGCCGCCCTGGAGGAAATTTTTTTTCGTTCAAAACCTAAGTCCAAACATCCAGGCGCTTCATCCGACCGATCGAGTCCGGGTTATGCGCCTTCCCGGACGCTTTCCCACTCGACTTTCCGCCGCCCTGGAGGAAATTTTTCGCTCAAAACCTAAGTCCAAACATCCAGGCGCTTCATCCGACCGACGAGTCCGGTTAAGTGCGCTTCTTCCGGACGCTTTTCCCACTCGACTTCGCCCTGGAGGAAATTTTTTTCGCTCAAAACCTAAGTCCAAACATCCAGGCGCTTCATCCGACCGATCGAGTCCGTTATGCGCTTTCCCGACGCTTTCCCACTCGACTTCGCCGCCCTGGAGGAAATTTTTTTTTCGCTCAAAACCTAAGTCCAAACATCCAGGCGCTTCCATCCGACCGATCGAGTCCGGTTATGCGCCTTCCCGGACGCTTTTCCCACTCGACTCCCGCCGCCCTGGAGGAAATTTTTTTATGCTCAAAACCTAAGTCCAAACATCCAGGCGCTTTCATCCGACCGACGAGTCCGGTTAAGCGCGCCTTCCGACGCTTCCACTCGACCCTCGCCATTCTGGAGGAAATTTTTTTTTGCTTTCAAAACCTAAGTCCAGACATCCAGGCGCTTCATCCAGCCGATCGAAGTCGGCCGGGTTAAGTGCGACTTCTGACGCTTCCCACTCGACCCGGGTCTCCTGGAGGAAATTTTTTTTCTGCTTTCAAAACCTAAGTCCAAACATCCAGGCGCATATTTCAGACCATCTCGGCCGGAAATTTTTTTTTCGTTAAGTGCGTCCACTTCCGGACGCTTTCTCGCCACTCGAATTTCCGCCACCCTGGAGGAAATTTTTTGCTTTCAAAACCTAAGTCCAAACATCCAGGCGCATATTTCAGACGATCTCGGCCGGGTTAAGTGCGACTTCCCCGACGCTTTCCCACTCGACTTCGCCCACCTGGAGGAAATTTTTTGCTTTCAAAACCTAAGTCCAAACATCCAGGCGCATATTTCAGACGATTTCTCTCGCCGGGTTATGCGACTTCCCGGACGCTTTCCCACTGACTCCCGCCACCCTGGAGGATTTTTTTTTGCTTTCAAAACCTAAGTCCAAACATCCAGGCGCATATTTCAGCCGATCTCGTCCGGGTTAAGTGCGACTTCTCGGACGCTTTCCCACTCGACCTCCACCCTGGAGGTATTTTTTGCCGCTCAAAACCTAAGTCCAGACATCCAGGCGCATATTTCAGACGATCTCTGCCGGGTTAAGTGCGACTTCCCGACGCTTTTCCCACTCGACTTCGCCACCCTGGAGGATTTTTTTGCTTTCAAAACCTAAGTCCAAACATCCAGGCGCATATTTCAGACGATCTCGGCCGGTTAAGTGCGACTTCCGACGACGCCCACTCGGACCCCCGCCACCCTGGAGGATTTTTTTTTGCTTTCAAAACCTAAGTCCAGACATCCAGGCGCATATTTCAGCCGATCTCGGCCGGGTTAAGTGCGACTTCTCGACGCTTTCCCACTCGACCCTCCACCCTGGAGGTATTTTTTGCCGCTCAAAACCTAAGTCCAGACATCCAGGCGCATATTTCAGACGATCTCGGCCGGTTAAGCGCGCGCACTTCCGGACGCTTTCCCACTCGACTCCGCCACCCTGGAGGATTTTTTTGCTTTCAAAACCTAAGTCCAAACATCCAGGCGCATATTTCAGCCGATCTCGGCCGGGTTAAGTGCGACTTCTCGACGCTTCTCCCACTCGACCCTCCACCCTGGAGGATTTTTTTGCCGCTCAAAACCTACGCCCAGACATCCAGGCGCCGTTACAGCCGATCAAGGCCGGGTTAAGAGCGACTTCGGACACACACATTTACGAACCCCCCGTGTCTCGATTTCAATTTTTCCAAAGGGCCTGGGCTCACACATTAACCCCAACGCAGTAACACTTTTTAATGGGCATCGCTTTTATTTCATTCTCGCCCTGATGAATGTTTTACAAAGGGCCTGCGCCACAGACTAACCCTACACACTAACACCTTATTGGGCATAATTTTTTTTCTATAAAGGCCCTGGATGAATGTTTTCTATAAGGCCTGCGCTCACAGACTAACCCCATCACAATAACACTTATGTGGGCATGATTTTATTCTATAAAGGCCCTGGATGAATGTTTTCTATAAGGCCTGCGCCACAGACTAACCCCATCACAATAACACTTATTTGGGCATGATTTTATTTAAAAAGGCCCTGGATGAATGTTTTCTACAAAGGCCTGCGCTCACAGACTAACCCGACACAGTAGCGCGCCTTATTGGGCATGATTTTATTTAATAAAGGCCCTGAGGAATGTTTTTCTATAAGGCCTGCACTCACAGACTAACCCCATCACAATAACACTTATTTGGGCATGATTTATTCTCTATAAAGGCCCTGATGAATGTTTTCTATAAGGCCTGCGCTCACAGACTAACCCTATCACAATAACACTTATTTGGGCATGATTTATTTAATAAAGGCCCTGGATGAATGTTTTCTATAAGGCCTGCGCTCACAGACTAACCCCATCACAATAACACTTATTTGGGCATGATATTATTTAATAAAGGCCCTGGATGAATGTTTTACAAAGGGCCTGCGCCACAGACTAACCCTACACAGTAACACCTTATTGGGCATGATTTTATTTAATAGAGACCCTGGATGAATGTTTTCTATAAGGCCTGCGCTCACAGACTAACCCCATCACAATAACACTTATTTGGGCATGATTTTATTTAATAAAGGCCCTGATGAATGTTTTCTATAAGGCCCATGCTCACAGACTAACCCTAACCCTAACCCTAACCCTAACCCTAACCCTAACCCTAACCCCTAACCCTAACCCTAACCCTAACCCTAACCCTAACCCTAACCCTAACCCTAACCCTAACCTCAACCCTAGCCCTAACCCTAACCCTAACCCTAACCCTAGCCCTAACCCTAACCCTAACCCAAACCCAAACCCTAACCCTAACCCTATCCCTATCCCTAACCCTAACCCTAACCCTAACACTAACACTAACCCTAACCCTAACCTTATTGGGCATGATTTTACTCTCTATAAAGGCCCTGGGTGACAGTTTTACACAGGGCCTGGGGTCACAGACTAACCCCATCACAATAGCACTTATTTGGGCATGTTTTTATTTAATAAAGGCCCTGATTGAATGTTTTCTATAAGGCCTGCGCCACAGACTAACCCGACACAGTAACGCTTCATTGGGCATGATTTTATTTAATAAAGGCCCTGGAACAATGTTTTCTATAAGGCCTGCGCCACAGACTAACCCGACACAGTAACTCTTTGTTGGGCATGATTTACTTAATAAAGGCCCTGGAAAATGTTTTCTATAAGGCCTGCGCCACAGACTAACCCGACACAGTAACGCTTTATTGGGCATGATTTTATTTAATAAAGGCCCTGGAAAAATGTTTTCTTATAAGGCCTGCGCCACAGACTAACCCGACACAGTAACGCTTCATTGGGCATGATTTTATTTAATAAAGGCCCTGGAACAATGTTTTCTATAAGGCCTGCGCCACAGACTAACCCGACACAGTAACTCTTTGTTGGGCATGATTTTACTTAATAAAGGCCCTGGAAAATGTTTTCTATAAGGCCTGCGCCACAGACTAACCCGACACAGTAACGCTTTATTGGGCATGATTTTATTTAATAAAGGCCCTGGAAAAATGGTTTCTATAAGGCCTGCGCCACAGACTAACCCGACACAGTAACGCTTCATTGGGCATGATTTATTTAATAAAGGCCCTGATGACAGTTTTTTTAAGGCCTGCGCCACAGACTAACCCGACACATTAACGCTTTATTGGGCATGATTGTATTTAATAAAGGCCCTGGATGAATGTTTTCTATAAGGCCTGCGCCACAGACTAACCCCCCGACACAGTAACTCTTCATTGGGCATGATTTTATTTAATAAAGGCCCTCGATGAATGTTTTGTATAAGGCCTGCCCTCACAGACTAACCCGACACAGTAACTCTTTATTGGGCGTGATTTTATTTAATAAAGGCCCTGGAAAATGTTTCTATAAGGCCTGCGCCACAGACTGACCCCGACACAGTAACTCTTTATTGGGCATGATTTTATTTAATAAAGGCCCTCGATGAATGTTTTCTATAAGGCCTGCGCTCACTGACTAACCCCTCATAATAACACTCTTATGGGCATGATTTTATTTAATTAAGGCCCTGATGACAGTTTTCTTTAGGCCTACCTCACAGACTAACCCGACACAGTAACTCTTATTGGGCGTGATTTTATTTAATAAAGGCCCTGGAAAATGTTTTTCTATAAGGCCTGCGCCACAGACTAACCCGACACAGTAACGCTTTATTGGGCGTGATTTTATTTTAATAAAGGCCCTCGATGAATGTTTTTCTATAAGGCCTGCGCCACAGACTAACCCGACACAGTAACTCTTTATTGGGCGTGATTTATTTAATAAAGGCCCTGGAAAATGTTTTCTATAAGGCCTGCGCCACAGACTGACCCCGACACAGTAACTCTTATTGGGCATGATTTTATTTAATAAAGGCCCTCGATGAATGTTTTCTATAAGGCCTGCGCCACTGACTAACCCTCGTTACAATAACACTCTTATGGGCATGATTTTATTTAATTAAGGCCCTGATGACAGTTTTTTTAAGGCCTACCCTCACAGACTAACCCGACACAGTAACTCTTTATTGGGCGTGATTTTATTTAATAAAGGCCCTGGAAAATGTTTTTCTATAAGGCCTGCGCCACAGACTAACCCGACACAGTAACGCTTTATTGGGCGTGATTTTATTTAATAAAGGCCCTGGAAAAATGTTTTCTATAAGCACTGCGCTCACTGACTAACCTCCTGCTACAATAACACTCTTATGGGCATGATTTTATTTAATAAAGGCCCTGATGACAGTTTTCTTTAAGGCCTGCGCCACAGACTAACCCGACACAGTAACTCTTTGTTGGGCATGATTTTACTTAATAAAGGCCCTGGAAAATGTTTTCTATAAGGCCTGCGCTCACAGACTAACCCGACACAGTAACGCTTTATTGGGCATGATTTTATTTAATAAAGGCCCTGGAAAAATGTTTTCTATAAGGCCTGCGCCACAGACTAACCCGACACAGTAACGCTTTTATTGGGCATGATTTTATTTAATAAAGGCCCTGATAAATGTTTTCTTTAAGGCCTGCGCTCACAGACTAACCCCTGCTATAATAACACTCTTATGGGCATGATTTTATTTAATAAAGGCCCTGATGACAGTTTTCTTTAAGGCCTGCCCTCACAGACTAACCCGACACAGTAACTCTTATTGGGCGTGATTTTATTTAATAAAGGCCCTGAAAAAAATGTTTTTCTATAAGGCTGCGCCACAGACTAACCCGACCCATTAACTCTTTATTGGGCATGATTTTATTTAATAAAGGCCCTCGATGAATGTTTTTCCATAAGGCCTGCGCCACAGACTAACCCCGCTACAATAACACAGATTTGGGTATGATTTTATTTATTAAAGGCCCTGATGAATGTTTTTCACAAAGGCCTGCGCCACAGACTCGCCCCGCAGCAGCGACGCGCAGGGCACGAATTTCAGAGTTTTTAGAGAAAAAAAAAAAAAAAAAAAAATTAAAGTTGATGTAAAAGTTGTTCTGGTAAACGCCACCGGGTCGCGGTGAAATTTGAATCGTGCCCGAAGAGGCCTCTCGGTCGGCCTGACTCGGAGCCTCGGAGGGTATGGAAGTCGGACCTTTCTCTCCTGTTGACTTAGTGCAATTTTCAAACGAAAATCATCCAGGCGCATATTTCAGCCGATCTCAGCCGGGTTAAGTGCGACTTCGGACGCTTTCCACTCGACCCCGCCTCCTGGAGGAAATTTTTCGCTCAAAACCTAAGTCCAAACATCCAGGCGCATATTTCAGCCGATCTCAGCCGGTTAAGCGCGACTTCGACGCTTTCCCACTCGACCTCCGCCTCCCTGGAGGAAATTTTTTTCGCTCAAAACCTAAGTCCAAACATCCAGGCGCATATTTCAGCCGATCTCGCCGGTTAAGTGCGACTCGACGCTTCCCACTCACTCCTCGCCTCCCTGAGGAAATTTTTTCGCTCAAAACCTAAGTCCAAACATCCAGGCGCATATTTCCAGCCGATCTCGGCCGGGTTAAGTGCGCGACTTCTCGGACGCTTCCCACTCGACTCGGCCCCTGGAGGAAATTTTTTTTGCTCAAAACCTAAGTCCAAACATCCAGGCGCATATGCAGCCGATCTCAGCCGGGTTAAGTGCGACTTCGGACGCTTTCCCACCGACTCCCCGGCCTCCTGGAGGAAATTTTTTTCGCTCAAAACCTAAGTCCAAACATCCAGGCGCATATTTCAGCCGATCTCAGCCGGGTTAAGTGCGACTTCTCGACGCTTCCCACTCGACCCGCCTCCCTGGAGGAAATTTTTTTTCTTTCAAAACCTAAGTCCAGACATCCAGGCGCTTCATCCAGCCGATCTCGGCCGGTTAAGTGCGACTCGGACGCCCCACTCGACCCTCCACCCTGGAGGATTTTTTTGCTTTCAAACCTAAGTCCAAACATCCAGGCGCATATTTCAGCCGATCTCAGCCGGGTTAAGTGCGACTTCTCCCGACGCTTTCCCCACTCGACCCCGCCACCCTGGAGGAAATTTTTTTCTCAAAAACCTAAGTCCAAACATCCAGGCGCATATTTCAGACGATCTCGCCGGGTTATGCGCGACTTCCCGACGCTTCCCACTCGACCCCGCCTCCCTGGAGGAAATTTTTTTTTCTTTCAAAACCTAAGTCCAAACATCCAGGCGCATATTTCAGACGCATCTCGCCGGGTTAAGGCGACTCGGACGCTTTTCCCACTCGACCCCGCCACCCTGGAGGATTTTTTTGCTTTCAAACCTAAGTCCAAACATCCAGGCGCATTTTCAGCCGATCTCGGCCGGGTTAAGCACTTCGGACGCTTTCCTCTCGACCCTCGGCCTCCCTGGAGGAATTTTTTGCTTTCAAACCTAAGTCCAAACATCCAGGCGCATATTTCAGACGATCTCGCCCAAGTTAAGTGCGACTTCCCGACGCTTCCCACCGACTCGGCCCACCCTGGAGGAATTTTTTTTGCTTTCAAAACCTAAGTCCAAACATCCAGGCGCATATTTCAGCCGATCTCGGCCGGGTTAAGCGCGACTTCTCGGACAATTTCCCACTGACCCCGCCACCCTGGAGGAATTTTTTTTTGCTTTCAAACCTAAGTCCAGACATCCAGGCGCATATTCCTCAGCCGATTCGCCGGTTAAGCCCCCACTTCACGGGCGCTTTCACTCGACTTCGCCACCTCGGGAGGTATTTTTTGCTGCTCAAAACCTAAAGTCCAAACATCCAGGCGCATTCACAGCCGATTCTTCGCCGCGTAAGCCCCACTTCACGGGCGCTTTTTCCACTGGACCTCGCCACCCTCGGGGAGGTATTTTTTAAGTGCTCAAAACCTAAGTCCAGACATCCAGGCGCATCTCACAGCTGCGATTCGGCCGCAAGTAAGCTTCCCACTTCACGGCGCGCTTCCACTGACCCCGCCACCCCGGGAGGTATTTTTTGCTGTTCAAAACCTAAGTCCAGACATCCAGGCGCATCTCACAGCCGATCTTCGCCGCCGCGCTCCCACTTCACGGACGCTTCTCACTGACCACCGCCACCCCGGAGGTATTTTTGCCGCTCAAAACCTGGGCAGTCCAAACATCCAGGCGCATTCACAGCCGACCTTCGGCGCGCTAAGCCTCACTTCACGGACGCTCACTCGATCACCGCCACCCCGAGGTATTTTTTAAGCTGCTTCAAAACTTGGGCTGTTCAAACATCCATATTCATCTACAGCCGACATTCGCCGCTGTTAAGCCCTCACTTCACGGCGCTTTACCGACTCACCCCGCCACCCCGAGGTATTTTTTTTAAGCTGCTCAAAACCTAAGTCCAAACATCCAGGCGCATTTCCCACAGCCTCCATCAAGGCTGGAGCATACACGACTTCACGGACACTCACCGGTAACTCCCGAGCCTCATCTCCCAGCTCCTACAGACATCCAGGCCTGCTCACGCATCGACCCCGCCGCATTACCTGTGCCTCTCGGCATCACTCTCCGGAAAGCCTCCCCCGTGGGATCTCTCCGGGGACCCACACCTGTCTCCGCTCGCGCCGGTACTCCACTACTAAGCCGGGTCACCTTCAGCACAACCGCTCAGTAAAAGAACCGCGGCTACTGAGTACCCCCCATCACTTAGGTTTTGGAGGGTTTTCCTCGAGAGGGGCCTCGCCGCTTCCTCTCGCGCCCCGACCGAGTCACTGCCTCTCGGGCGGCCCTCTCCGCTTCCTGCCTTCTCGCTACTGGTAAATCTCACTCCACTTGTGTTTGGAGGGCTTTTTTTCCGGAGAGAGGAGTCACCCTCCGCCTGTCCACCGAGCTGTGCCTCTCGGCGGCCCTCTCCTGCTCCCTCGGCTCCGCCACTGGTACCCCATCGACTTAGGTTTTGGAGGGCTTTTTTTTCTTCCGAGAGGGAGTCGGCCCCCTGGCCCCACCGAAGTCAGCTCCTTCTCGCGCGTGCCTTCCGCTGCTCGGTTCCCCGCCACTGGTACTCTCATCGACTTAGGTTTTGGAGGGTTTGTTTTTTTCCGGAGAGGGAGTTTCGCCGGCTCTCTGCCCCACCGAAGCCGCCAGCCTCGGTGCGGTCTTCTCCGCTGCTCTCGTTCTCTCCGCTACTGGCACTTCAATGATTTAGGTTTTGAGGCTTTTTCCGAGTAGGGAGCCGCTGCTCTGCCCGACCAATCCGCCTGCTGCTCCCGGGATTTCTGCCTCTTCCTGGGCTTGCCACTCTCTCCGCTCCACTGGTGCCTCGCGGCGGAGGGGAGGGGTGGCGCCAGCCCGAGGCGTCGCCGGCTGGGCCTCTCTC